>NC_135497.1:198094854-198192354 GCF_052857255.1 Amblyomma americanum | reverse complement strand
AAGGCGTTGGCTAGAAAGAAACTTTGCGGCATGTACTACAGAAAGTAAGTTTGCGTGTGTGTATCATTCGATATCCGCAGCGATCAGGAATCTGAAAGGAAACATCGCGTTACAAGAGAGGAAACGAACTAGCCAAAACAAGCAAAGAACGCAGCTCAGCCTTCGCCACTCGAAACGCGCGCACAAAGAATCAAAGGATGGATACTCAACATGGGATATTTGGCCACTGTCTCGGTGCTGTTGTTATAAGGACGACGCCGCTGTCTTAGACGGCGCTCCAATAACTAGAGCTCAAGCCCTCTAGCGTAACATCGACATTTGGACAGGCACTAGTCGCGCTCCAATAACAACCGCGGGCTATTGGAGGTCTTCGAAACTTTATCGAAGACGCGTAGTAATTAACTTTCTTCGACTTGGCTTTTAAATGGTCTCATATGTGGCCTCTTGAATGACCGTCGCAACCTGCACCTTGTCTGACGCAACTTGACTTTGGCCTTCTTGTTCGAGGGGCATAGTGTGTGTACAGAGTTGTTTGTCTCGAACAATATTGAAGCTTTTAAAAAATTATTGCTCATGGTGCACAGATTGCTCATTTTTATGTTATGTCCGTTGCGGCGTTTTGATCGGGTCCTTTTTCGCGGTGCGTTCCCCAAGCGCAACCGGCTGCTCGAAAGCCGATCTTTCATCTCCGTGCAGCTTCAAAAAATACCATAACATGGCAATTAAAGAGCTATCTGCAGGCCTTCGAGTACATTGAAGACCCGGTCGAAGGGCACTCGAAGACTTGAAAGTACTACCGCTGCCGCTCAGCTTCTACTTTCAACTGTGCACCTTCATCCGAGAGCTTCATTTCGTTTTTCTTGTCGTTCTTCGAACAGTTTACACTGTAAACGCAGAACCACTCTCGCACCCCCGGGATTATAATTAGGCTAAACAATATATGTCATAAATTAAAAAATGATGTCGCGATAACCGAGGAGCTCCCAAGTGCTTAATATCTTAAAATGGGGCTGCCGTGTATATTTTTCTTTTCGCTAGCTGTGCCTGTACGACCACTGAGCACAGTATAATACTGGGAGGCGCTCGTTCGTGTCTTCGACCCTCTCCAGCCACCTAGCCAACCTAGCCATCAATGCAAGCCCGCTGCACACAACGTCACTGCCATCTCGAGGAGTAAAACGACAATTGGAGTTTTGACCACCGACGCTTCGCTACAAAGGTGGAAGATGGCGGCCGCATCGGGCAGGAATAATGTCCGTTTCTCCGCGTCCACCTCTTCGCCCTCATCTTCTACCTTCTTTTTTTTCCTTGCTCCTGCTTCTTCACCTGAACCGCTGGGGCAGGCAAGGAAGAAAGCTGGTAGCAGAAATTATCTTTGATGCACGCTTAGGTATCAAAAGCTATTTCTTTATAAATCCCGAGCTTGTTCTCCTCTCCTACTCAGTCGGCACGAACCTCCACATGAAGTTTTTCACTTCCTTTCGATTCTTCTTCTGCGCAGATGCGGCGCCAGGATATTCGTAGGGGGCGGTGTAGGGGGGGGGGGGGGGGGGGGCGGTTATTCCGGTTGCAGGAATAAAAGATTACGGTTGCACGAATAAAACGGAGCCGTAATCGTTACCGTGAAACACACGCGAGGAGAAGGAGCGTGCTTCGCATTGTTTGCCGGCGCCGTTATACATTACACGGTTAGCACTTCACACGAGGGCTTCGAATGAAATCAACCCATTTCGAAGCAGCTGCAAACCTAATTTTTACCGGAACGCGTAGTTGTAATTGTCGGCACCGCGCGTCGGAAATATTCGTTCCCTTATGGCGCGGTTTGGGTGCCCACCCAGATAAGTGAGACAGGCTTCAATTCCTTTCCTTAAAACCAATTTTCATTTTTCTTTACCTTAAGGCGCGGTTAGCGTGTCCACCAAGATATAAGCGACACGCGTCATTTCCTTTCCTTAAATTGTCCAACAGGCAAGTCGTCGCGCCGAGTGGACGATGACGTTCCCTGGACTCCTGGGCAACGCTGCAACACGCGGTCGCATACCGCTCTTAAATACCAAGCTGAAATGTTTTTGTAGCGAGAGCCACACTGGGCTACCAGTCGAGCATTTCGCGGTACATGGGAGAGGCCAGTTTTGTGCATGCGCCGATTCTATGGTAACCTGGGATACCCCACAGTTGCGCCGCGTTCTTCGTCGCCGCCTCGCCGCACGCAGCTCTATCACCCGAACCCCACGTCGCATGCGCAGGATTGCGTATTAAAGGCGGAGATGTAGTGGGCGTCTGTATCACAACGTTTGACCTGCATGCAGCGAAGGAGAGCCCAGCCGCTGCTACACGGAGGTGTAGACGAGAGAAGATTAACTCTTCCGATCCTGAGGCTGCCGCCTGGAAGTTGGCTTGAACCAAATAAGAACTCTGGAGTCTGTGTGTACGTGAAACGAGGTATCTCCGCTGTCAGACATCTATCTCCCTTCGATCGCGGTGAATAATGGTGAAGCCTCCAGTGTTCGGCATCTGGAAAGTGGCATTATCATCCAAGGAGTCTACGTCGCACTGGGAACATCTGTCAAGCAGATGATTGATGCGGTTGCCACGTGTATACCAGCCTACGGCACGGTTTCACAGTTGTGTGTCACTTTGGATGATTTCAACAGGAAACAGGACTCTCTTAGTCAGTGTATGAACGAAAAGTTTGACTTTAGCTTCGGACCCTCGCGTCCAGACTACACAATGGGGAACTACTATAGTGTTTGTATACTAAAGAGGCTCTACCAAATCGAAATACTGTATCGACAAAATTGAGACCACTGCATGCTACCTCACAGGTCATTGGGCAGTCTTCGTCTCTGTCAAGCAAAATGAACAAAAGATGTGTATACCCAATGTCTCTTATTGCTAAACATACAATGACCACAACAAGCTCAGGCAGGGAAACGTACCTCTCGCTATCTATATCCTGGCATAGCCGAGCTAAGCCTCTGCCAATTTTTTTATTTTCAAATGTTTCTTTTATTTTTGACATCTTTTTTCTTTCCTTGCTTTTTATTATGACTGCTCTATGATCAGTGTGATGTACGATTTCTACGCTGCACTTTTATTCTTTATTTTTATTTTGAAATTTTTATTAGTTTTTTTATATTACGTCCACTTAATGATCAGTATGATCTACGATTTCTATGCTGTTGTGTACTTTTCCACTCCTGGGGCTTTTTGCTGATAACGACGACGACACGAAAATTTCCTTGGGCGGTAGAGGTATACAGCTTCTTCAGCCTGAGGACATCATCATCATCATCATAGAGCTTCGCTGTAGAAAGAGTTACTGAGGTGAAGAAAAAGAAGAAAGAGTTGCGACATATGTGCCATATACCTGGGGTGAAGAAGAAAAAGAAGACAAGTGCATAGCGCTCTTTCGGCTCGCCGCGCAGTGGTGTGGTTCTGCTGCAATGTCGCCCACGTGTCTGTGCTTTGCTACAAACTGGCGAAGATATCACGTGCTGCAAACCGTAAAAGAAAAAATAATTATATTATTACTCTTTCCCGGCCGCTTTCAGGAAAGGCAGCAGGCAGATTAATATTCCTCTGTAACGGAGACGCTCCTCATGACTGCTTTTAGACTCTGCTCAAGCTTCGAGCTTGTAATTCCGCGAGTGATCACGCATTAAAGCACTTTGAAGAAGTTTTGAAGGAGAACTGGTTTGAGCACTTCCCGCAAGCGCCAGTACATCCGTCAGCCGTTCCAAAATCCGAGAGACGAAGAGCTTAGTATAAGGATGCGCAGTTCCACTGAGACCTTATATGTACCCACCCGCCCCGACGCGCTGCGGTCACGCTGGACTCACTCATGCGCCTCCTGTCTTTCAGAGACGCCTCATCGTTTGAACGGAGTAAACTGCGGCAAGCCAAAGAGGGCGTGCTTTGCGCGTGGCAACCCGCAGTCTTTATCGGGCCGGCTGGAACCAGTGCGGGCGCCGCTATAGGACATTATTGAGCTTCCTCTCGATACGCGAAGCGACACCGTCGTTCCAATTATTGAAAGCGGAGAGGTAGATAGATAGATAAAGAGGAGGAGGAAAAGACAGGGATGTTAACCAGAAAGGGGTTCCGGTTGGCTACCCTGCACTGGGGAAGAGGGATTAGGGGGCTAAAAGGAGGAAGAGAGAAGGGGAAAAAGGCATAACACACACACACACGCACAACGCTGTCACAATTTGTCACTCAATCCAGTCGCTCTCAAGTAGGCAAAGAGTGCCTTGTATGCCTTGAGGGCAGTCGACTGCTGTGGCCACGGACCGAGGATCTTTTGCTCTGTTAATGGGCGAGGATCGAGGCGGTCCAGGGCACAACACAGTGTATGTCTTGCAGTCGCAAATGCAGGGCACTCACAGAGAAGATGAGCGATGGTCTCCTCACAACCGCAGCTTTCATAGGCAGGACTGCCGGCCATCCCCATCCGGAAAGCGTAGTGGTTGGTAAAAGCAACGCCGATCCATAAACGGCATAACAATGTTGCGTCACGACGTGCTAAGTTACGTGGAAGACGAAGGCGCAGTCCAGGGTCCAGTGCCTTGAGGCGGAGGTTGCAAAACTCTCCCGTGTTCCACGCTAAAAGTGTGAGTTCCAGCGCCAAAGGGCGAAGCCCACACGCTGCGTCAGGTCTTGATATTGGGATCCTCACTGGAAGTCCGTCGTTGTGAGCCGAACGCGCAGCCGCATCGGCCTGGTGATTACCGTTAATACCACAGTGTCCTGGCAGCCATTGAAAAATGATGTCATGACCTTTGGAAACGGTGCCTTTGGAAGCGGAGAGGTTCCATTCAATTAGGGGACAGCAGCACCCAGGAAGCAAACAATTACTTGCGAAACATGATCCGTGTCCAGACGCGCACCTGCAAGCGCCGCTCTCGCATTTCTATTCCCTTTTAATTTTATAACGGAACATTCGGGCTCGTCGTTTGTCCACTGCCTATTCGTCAAAGACACTGCCGGCGCTCTGGAATGATTGCACGCTACTCAGTACTTCGGAAACAAGGACCCGCGCTATGCGCGCACAAATCGTCGAGGCCTGCAGTGGATATCCGTTCATCTCTAATCACGTACAGTCCGTAAGAAAGCGGGCGTTCCTATCCACTTAATTTCGAAAATCAATATTTTAATTTCCGAGTGGATATAGGGTGTACGTGCGGAGAATTTCGTCCAAAGGTTCTAGGTTGTAGGACCGCATTCAGGCGTAATTTAGAATACAGAGAGCAAGATATATTCTTTTGAAACTTAGCGAGTGAGCATGTCCTGTGATCTCGTTGACTAATGAGGAAACCTGAGAAGAAAGAGCCCTCCCCCCAGAATGGTTTTTACAGGACATATACTCATTTCTCTCTATCCCTCTCTCTTTCTCGGCTCGTGCGCACTTCAGGCAATCAAAGTAGAGGGTGCTCGCCTCGCCCCCTTTGTCGTCTTGTTATATTCCCTTTGTTTTGCACTTTTCCCTTTCTTTTTCCGCGGCTGGGGAACCTGGTCATGCGTGGAATCTTCCCTGACGATTTTTGTTTCGGGTAGCAGCGTCTCGCTTACTGGCGCTTCATGATCACATCTCATTTTTCGCAACAACACTGCGGCTTCCTCTTCAATTTGGCTAATGGCAGCGAAAAATGTGCGACGTCCTTCGTTTAACTGCAATCTCGAGATTAGCTGCTGCCGGTATATAGAGCAGGCTGTAAGGACTGCAATATTCGCCGCGAAATAGCCTGGAAGCGGTATGGCTGCTGGAGGGCGAGAGTAAGCAGCGCACCGACTCGACAGCAGGCACTGTTGGTGGCGTTACGTCCGGCGGAGCGTACGCCATGAGCTTATATGGTGTAAAGAATGGTCTGGAAGAACAACCAAGGACAACATGCAACGACAGTGCAGTGATTACAGGGCAGAGTAAAGAAGCTGAAGCTGGCTGCTACTTTGCCATTCTTTTTTTATTCTCTTTTTGCGGGGTCCTGAAGAATGCGTGAGATGATATAAAACCACCCGCTGTTGTTAGCTCCAAAGAAATGTGATAAAAACATAGCCTTAAGCCCCAAGCCAGCGGCACGCCTGATTTGTCGAGTAGTTAACGCGTATGTACACGCGCGACCAAGTTTTCTCTGTGCCTGCGAGAGTAACGGCCGACACGGAATGCGGTTGGAGATAACGCCGTCGATAACACTGGTTTTCCAGCTTTTTAACGGGTCTCAAGTTGACGTGACAGCTTGTTCTAGCAGGTCGGCGAGAGATTTTCGATTCCGCCCTGAAAAGCGACTTGTGCTCGCTGCACATAATCGCTTTTTTTTGTTACTTCCTTCGCATTATCGACCGAACGTATCCTACTTTGTACTGTCTGTCATCAAACATGACACGTTCGAGCGATTAACCCACATCGCTGCCGTTCGTAACCGCTGACGGGGTGATAAAACCGACGCAGTTGCCTCAGCAGGACAATTTATCCCGCCTTATTGTAACCTGCCCAAGGACTCGAGTCCCCCTCTGTGTGCGTCGCTCCCGGTAAGAAGCCGTCGTGCATACTTTTCATGCACCGCTTGTTGACCACAATATTTCTTTTTCCCTGCGTGCGCATCTGACAGAAACGCTGAGTAGAGCAAGTCCTGCTTTAGTGCTGCTGTTAAACCGCGTGCTACAGAATTCAGAGTATACCTAACGGGAAAATGGCCACCGTGGTCTGCATTTGTACAGCGCATTCGGCCATGTGGGCGAAACTGGACGAGGTTTAGGTGTATGCACGCTCTCAAACGCAATGCCTGCATTTCAGTTGCTTCACCTTTGCCTGCGGGATCACATCGTATTTTGGCAGCATGCTTGTTACGTGTCACGGTTTTGTCGAAACTATATGCTCTCCGCGTTTTCCACGCAGGCACGGCTCAACGAATTTTTCTGAGGCATGGCTGGTATTTCTGCAGAGTCGCGTAACGGCGTGCCGGCTTCGTTTCGCTGGCCTACTCTATTCTTGGCTCTTGTAGTCGCGTGTCATCTGGGCACTCGGGCGTCTGCGACCTTCATGGGCGTGCAACAAGTGGAATACGCCGCTTCCATCGCGGGCGCCATCAAGTCGGCGTCCGACATCCTGGGCGGAGTAAATGGAGAGGGCGTTTTCATCAAGTCCCTGCACGGACGTGGGTGTCTCGATTCTGGCTGTTGCACAATCGACTGGTGAGTGTTGGTGCCCGCGCGGAAAGCAAGAAACCTCGGGTAGGCAACCCATTCCCACTGAGAAAGTATATTACATTCGCGCCTTCCATGGCACTCAAGGCAGTAACATGAAATAAGTGTGGGCTCAGAGGTATACAGTTTTCGGGTTTATGAAAAGCCGAGATGCCGAGTGTTTTCAAGGATGCAGCATTTTACCGGTGATCAATTCCACTTTGGCGTTATTCATGTGGTATACGGGGTTTAATGCCCCAAAGGCTATGAGGGACGCTGTAGTCGAGGGCTACGGAAAATTTCGGCCACCTGGGGTCCCCTGACATCGCACAGTACAGATGCACCAAAAGTAAAACGTAGCACGCGAGCGGTGGCAAAACTGGCCAAAACTGCATGCCAGCGATCAACAGGTGCGCAGCAGAGAGCTGAGAGGCGTCGGCACATCCGGCTGACCCATCTCGATGATCGCCTTATCGTCAGCCCGAGCGAAGCCACGCGGCACCATCACTGCTGGCAAGAAAGGCATTCAATGCCTCATGCCAGCGTTTATTGTTTGCCTGCATCGTGTAGAAAAGTGAGACCATCTGCGGCGTGCGCTTTCTGTTCCATCAGGGATGACATTTTGAGTCTGCTTGAACGCCGCGGTTCGCGCTTCACTTGGCGGCGACTATGGAGTATGAACGCTCATGCATCGGTGCGGTCAAAATTTTTTTATTGGCTCAAGAGAACGCATGAAAAAAAAATAGCTTGCACGTAATAGCTTTGATATAAATAGATGCGCAAATATTACCCGATCGAGAAGCCCTCAAGCATAATAATAATAATTGGTTTTTGGGGAAAGGAAATGGTGCAGTATCTGTCTCATATATTGTTGGACACCTGAACCGCGCCGTAAGGGAAGCAGAGACTGCCTTATTTTTAAGAAAGCCAATTTGTGTTGAAACAAATGGTCTTCAGTTACCTCACTTGCTATGCCGTTGAGCATCTGTTTATATCATAAAGACAACGGGGGCAACATATGCATGCTATTCTTTTTTTCATGCGTTCCCTTAGGCAAGCAAAATTGTGACTGCACTTTCGAAACCGACGCGGAAGCGTTCATACTCCATAGCGCGACAAACCCGCCGCAAAGTGAAGCTCGAACCACGGCGGTCACGCAGGTTGAACATGGTGCCATCCCTGACAAAGCAGAAACCGCACGCCGCCGAAGGTCTCACTTTTCTGCACGATGCAGGCAAACAATAAACGCTGGCATGAGGCATTGAAAAGCCCTTCTCGCGAGCAGCGATGGTAGCCGCGCGGCTTCACTCGTGCCGGCGATAAGGCGAACGTCTGATCATCGAGATGGGTCAGCCGGATGTGCCGACGCCTCTCAGCTCTCTGCTGCGCACCTGTTGATCGCTGGCATGCAGTTGTGGCCAGTTTGGCCACCACTCGCGTGCTCCGTTTTACTTCCGCGTGCTCCCATCGAAACGCGGCCGCCGCACATGGCATCAAACCCGCGTCCTCGGGCTCGGCTGTGGAGCGCCCTAACCACAAAACCATTGCAACGGGGTACACAACAAAGGTCAAGGTGTTGCTTTTGCCATGCCGGTAGCAAGACGCATGCTGTTTCGTTCATAATGTCTAAAATAAGTACAGCGGATGCTGCATTGCCTACTCGAGGCTTGGAAAGCTGAGGTTCCAATTATTTTCACGCAAACTAACTCGTTATGAGCGGACGTCAGGATTTGCAGTCATGAATTTCACGCACGAAACGCTTCCGGTGCGCTCTAATCGAGGATGGCGCAATGGTTGCAGGACGCAGCGGCTGCAGCTGAACGCCAACTGTCCCACGTGGGGCTGGCTGAAGTGGCGCTCCGACGGGCCACTGATCGTGAGCCAGCGGCCGCTCTTGAGGGGGTGCCTGCAGTGTGACGACGCCGAGCCGGGATGCGTGGCCCTGGTGTCGCGGTGCACCGGTCGGCTCGACCAGCAGTGGCGGCTCAAGTTCGCTACCAACTGGACCACCGAGTTCGACGAGCCACTGTTCGCCATCGCGAGCTTCTTCTCCCCCGAACGCTGTCTGACGCTCGTCGACGGTGGCGGCGACGGCGATTTCTACGCTCTGCGAGAATGCGCCACGCCTCGGCCCTCTGAGTGGCAGAGCTTCTACGTGGTGCGGAACCCTCTCAAGCGCTGAGGATGTGTCCCTGCGGGTTAACATCGAAACTCATAGCCCACATCTAAATAAACCCATCGTCACACTCTGCTCTTGTGCCGCATGGCTGTGGCGTTCGGCTGCTGAGCATCATATCGAGGGACCGCAACCTGTCCTTGACTGCATGCTACAGACGCTCAAGCTGCCGAAATTAATCCATGGCTCTCCACGTAGACGCAGAGGTGATAGCAGATTCTACCGGTTCATTTGCGTGCGCTTGGGTTGACGCGATGACCTCATCTTCCGGGTCTGGTGTCTTCTTCAGAGCGATCGCTGTAAGTGGCTTCCGCTCATGGGTGCGCGCGTCGTCCGTCTGAACACAATACCGAAGCGGAAAAAACGGTTGCTATACGGGAAAAAAGAGAAGGAGGAGGAAAAAATGCGTAGAATATGCAGCAGCCAGCAAGACTGTTGCCACGTCACTTCGGTCAGTCATTGGGAATGATTTAACTTTGGAATCAGACTGTGAACCCAGAGGGTCGATTTCCAGTCCAGCCAGGGCTCGTTGGTTGTCCAGTTCCGCCGAGGGTAGCCACAAGAGGCCCATATAGTGGGCTGGGATTATGAGGAAAGCAATTGGTGACGATTCGGCAGCGTTGCATGCGAAAACCGCCACCGCTGCGTGGCTGCGAAAGGTGCGTCTAATCAGTGTTTGTATACCTGCATGAAATGCGATCCTTTCTTCGGCGGTGCCGCAGCAGCTTGTTGAAGCGGTTGACCGTTTGGAGAGCCAGCGAGCGGCTTCAGAATCTGGAACTAGGCGCGTGTTAGACGTCGGAGTAGAGTAGAACACGTCTGCTCAACAACGGCCGCATGATGCGGGCGCACACGATGGCGATGAGGGGGTTGAATGCATCTCTGAGGCTGAACAGAGATGGGCGAACGCCGGCCTCAATACTTGGTAAAGATCCAAAGAGCGCCGCCGGCAGCATATAATACTGGGACGAACCACAATCGAAGTGCAGGTTCTAAAAAAACTTACGACAGCTAGACAACATATCACGTATAGAGTCGCCAGTTTTTTCTGCTACGACGATGACCTTTCTAATGGTGCGCTAGAACTTCCACTAGTCATAACCGAGCCTGGACGCAGGAGAGAGAAAAAAAAAGAAGAAATATAGCTAGAATCCCTAGCGGATTCCTTCGTGAGTCACATTACAGACACCGAAATCCTAGGTACTCATTTGAAAGGACTTATTTCGTCGTACAATTTTTCAGAGCCGAAAGAAAGTGAGTGCTTACTAGGTACGATAGCCCATGGAGACTACAGTAAATCTAATGGCAGATGAGCTGATCTTGCTTGCCAGGGTTTAACGCGTTTGTAATATCCACCCAACGGCATGCACTTCGCCGGAAGCCCCTCGTTGTTGGCCTTTTATGTATGCTAATTGACGTGTGCTGACGCCGCAGAAAAGTCCATGTCATAAAGCAGACGAAAAAAGAAGTCCTGAATCCTATGAACGGCATTCTTTACGAAGCGAAATGCTCGCGCTTAAAGTTTAACGGTAGATGCACGACAGCTCCTATTTTCTTTTTTTTCTTTTTTACGCCGATTACCGAGTTCCGTAGCATCGGGCGAGTATTTTAGAATAAGTTCACATGTCATTAGCGATGCAAGCGTCCCATTCTTCTGTCATGTAGAATACGCGCGCCTCCTTTATGGATTGCGGAGGTGTCGCCATCAGGCGTCACCAGCACTTGTATCCTTTCGTACTCAAGCATGATCTTAGCAAAAGTACAAAGGCAGTTTTGTCGGATTGCATAGTATATAGTACGCCGGCGCGGTGGCTGAATGGTTATGGCGCTCGGCTGCTGGCCCGAAAGACGCGGGTTTGATCCTGGCCGCGGCGGTCTAATTTCGATGGAGGCGAAATTCTAGAGGCCCGTGGGCTGTGCGATGTCAGTGCACGTTAAAAAACCCCTGGTGGTTGAAATTTGCGGAGCCCTTCACTACGGCGTCTCTCATAGCCTGAGTCACTTTGGGACGTTAAACCCCCATAAACCAAACCATCATAGTATATAGCATCATGCACACTACCACACTTTCCACCGTTGCGGCCGCGAAGTTTATTTAATCATGATCATCAGCCTGACTACGCCCACTACAGGGCAAAGGCCTCTCCCGTGTTTCTCCAATTAACCCTGTCCTTTGCCAGCTGCGGCCACTGTATCCATGCAAACTTCTTAATCTCATCCGCCCACCTAACTTTCTGCCGCCCCCTGCTACGCATGCTTTCTCTTGGAATCCACTCAGTTACACTTAAGGACCAGTGGTTATCTTGCCTTCGCATTACATGCCGCGCCCACGCCCATTTCTTCCTCTTGATTTCGACTAAGATGTCATTAACCCGCGTATGTTCCCTCGCCGTTTCTTCCTGTCTCTTAATTCTTTCCGTAGCTCGCTGCGTTGTCCTTAATTTAGGCTGATCTCTTTTTCGTTAGCCTCCACGTTTCTGCACCATAGGTAAGTACTGATGACACACAGACGTTGTATACTTTTATCTTAAGGGATATTGGTAAACTGCCATTCATAATCTCGGAAAACCCGCCATATGCGCTCCACCCCATTCTTCTCCTTCTAATTATTTCCCTCTCATTATCCGGATCAACAGTCACTACCTGCCCTAAGTAGGCGCATTCCTTTACCACTTCCAGAACCTCGCTACCAATTGTGAACTGCTGTTCTCTTGCTAGACTGTTGAACATTACTTTGGTTTTCTGCATGTTACTTTTTAGACCCGCCATTCTGCTCTGCCTGTCTAACTCATTGATCCTACTGTGCAGTTCGTCTCCTGAGTAACTTGGCAAGGCAATGTCATCAGCGAATCGCAGATTATTTAGGTATTCTTCATTAATTATTCTCGCCAACTGTTCCCAATCTAGGCCTCGGAGCAACACCTGCACACAAGCGGTGAATGGCATTGGCGAGATCATGCCTCCCTGCCTGACACCCTTCCTTATGGGAATTTTATTGCTGACTTTATGGAGGGCTATGGTAGCTATGCAGTCGTTATATATATCTACCACTATTTTCACATAAGACTCTTCTACACCATGATTACGCAATGCCTGCATGAATATTGATGTTTCCACTAAGTCAAATGCTTTCTCGTAATCCATAAAGGATATATGTATATATGGGTTGCTTATATTCCGCGCTTCTTTCTATCACCTGATTGACAGTGTGAATATGGTCTTTTGTCGAGTATCCCTTTACGAAACCCTGCCTGACCATTTGATTGATTGATTTGATTGATAAACTTTCTGCGCTGGGATTTCGAGGTTCGTTTTTAGAACTGCTTACTAACTTTTTACAAGATAGGCGCCAATATGTGTCGATTTCAAGATTCCATAGCGATTTCACGGCAATTACCTCTGGAGTCCCGCAGGGTTCTATATTGAGTCCTTTATTATTCAATCTATACGTTAACGACCTTGCTACCAGTGTGCCACCTTTGCTGTTTCAGTATGCTGATGACACTGTTATTGTTGCATGTGCAAAGAAATACACTGATGCTGTTACAGCACTACAGATAGCAGCTATTAAAGTCATGGACTGGTTTAAGTTTAATCTTATTAATGTTAATACTTCTAAAACAAAACTGATCTGTTTTCATAACCCATTAAAACAAGTTGAATTGACTGACCCTGTTTATTTGCATACTTCCTCTTGTTTTAATTGCAACTGTGTACCAGTAAAATATGCGCATTCGGTCAAATATCTTGGCCTGATCTTCGACAGCGATCTCTCTTGGAACTCGCACCTTTCTTTTGTTTGCCAAAGGCTTCGTGCTGTATCGTGTGTCCTGTATAACATCAGATATTTTATGCCTTTTTCTGTCCGTAAATGTGTTGCACATGCTCTAGCCTATAGTGTACTTAGGTACGGAATTACTGTTTATGGTCATTGCACGGTTCGCTGGCAACACAGGGTGAATTCGCTTTTGCGTTTGCTTCTAAAGAATATTGCTTACGACCTGTCCATTGGTAATGACATTGATATTTTTAGAAGACTAAAGCTTCCAAGTTTTAACTCTTTATTAACAGAAACTATTGTGCTAAAACACTTCTGGTACAGTCAGTTCACCGTTCCATATGTTCCTGCTCGGGATTTAAGACCAAAATACCGCTATTGCATTCCTCGCTCCTCAACCCGGTACGGAAAGCGCACACGCCATTACTATGTACCTGCCTGTTTCAATAGCTTGCCACCTACTGTACTCCGCATGAAAACTAAATACACCCTGAAAAAAACTTTGCGGTATGTCTCCGCGCTGCTTCCTGCCCCGTAGTTATTTCATCTATTTACTGTATTAATTTCAAATTACTGTAATCTCTCTTGATGTTGTAATAGTTATATATTTGTTTCACTATGTTTGGTGACCTTTTTCTTTTTTGCAAAGTTCATTGCAACGTCTCTATTTTCCTTTGTTTTGCCAACGTTCGCTGTCTGCCAGGCGCTGCCACTCAAGCCCTTTGAGGCTTTGGTAGGCCTGATTTATGTTGTCTGGCAATTGACATGAATAAAAGTTCTATCTATCTATCTATCTATCTATCTATCTATCTATCTATCTATCTATCTATCTATCTATCTATCTATCTATCTATCTATCTATCTATCTATCTATCTATCTATCTATCTATCTATCTATCTATCTATCTATCTATCTATCTATCTATCTATCTATCTATCTATCTATCTATCTATCTATCTATCTATCTATCTATCTATCTATCTATCTATCTATCTATCTATCTATCTATCTATCTATCTATCTATCTATCTATCTATCTATCTATCTATCTATCTATCTATCTATCTATCTATCTATCTATCTATCTATCTATCTATCTATCTATCTATCTATCTATCTATCTATCTATCTATCTATCTATCTATCTATCTATCTATCTATCTATCTATCTATCTATCTATCTATCTATCTATCTATCTATCTATCTATCTATCTATCTATCTATCTATCTATCTATCTATCTATCTATCTATCTATCTATCTATCTATCTATCTATCTATCTATCTATCTATCTATCTATCTATCTATCTATCTATCTATCTATCTATCTATCTATCTATCTATCTATCTATCTATCTATCTATCTATCTATCTATCTATCTATCTATCTATCTATCTATCTATCTATCTATCTATCTATCTATCTATCTATCTATCTATCTAAGGCTGTCCTGATTCTATTAGCGATTACCTTAGTAAATACCTTGTATACAATGGACTGTAAGCTGGTCGGTCTGTAATTTTGCAAGTCATTGACGTCTCCTTTCTTACGAATTGAGATAATGTTTGCATTCTTCCACGCTTCTGGTAAGCTCGAGGTCATAAGGCATTGCGTATGCAGGGTGGCTAGTTTTTGCAGCCTCTCTCATTAACGTTCTGATTACACTGGCTATTGTGCATATTTGTGAAGAACTCTACGGCTAATTTAACTATCTTATCCATATTGCTAAATGACATTTCCGTCTGTCTCTTAAATCATACATCTGGTTTTTGCCTATGCTTAGTTTCCTCTTCACTGCTTTTAGGCTATCTCCGTTCTTTAGAGCGTGCTCAATTCTCACCATATTAATATTCCTTATGTGGGCCACCTTGAGCTTATTTATTAACTCTGATAGCTCTGCCAGTTCCATTCTGTCTGTAGGGTTAGACGCTTTCATGCTTTGGCGCCACTCCCCCGCCAACAGCGCGCCCGGCTGCCGCGTCGGGGCCAATGAGAGCGTGTGCAGTGGCGGGGCACGATAAGCAGTAGCGGTAGCGGTACGCGCTATGCTAAATGTATCCATGAACACCCAGCAGACAGGCGTTTTCCATCCCGTCTCCAAGGTAAATTGCCACATACATGCGGTCGCCGCATCATCTAAGATCGTCTGTGTGACCTCGCCTTTAGTAGAGAAACGTTTTAGTTAGCCACCGGTGCGTGTATCTTTTATCTATATATAGTACGCGTCAGCAGAGCAGAAAACTTGGGTTTCATACTAGTTTAATTTATTTACTTTTCAGGCGTGCCACGTGCTGTCTCCGTGGTTACAGCCGCTTTAGCATGGCCTTCTACACAAAGCTTCCGCGTTCGAAAAACTTCAACACAAAGCACTGTACCATATTATAGAACAATCTTCGGTACAGCCACTTCTGGCGCATCTTTTATCACTGGTCACCACTGCGTGCCCAGTGGACAATCTGGGACAACCGCAAACATAATAATTTTTTCCAAAGCCCTACGTCGCAAGAGCTTCTTCTTTTGATTAGCATGCACACTAAATCACTTTTCTATGTCTTCTTATTGTTGCCACCCTTTTTCTGTGCATGAGCTAATGAAATCTACCAAGAATAGTTTGCTTGTTAATACCGAATAGAAAAATGTACCTTCCACCCCACCTGCAGTGGCTACGGTAGAGGAACCGCCAGTATGAGTTCTTTTTTCCCATCTAACCGCCACTTACTTTGATCCGGAACATATGAACAGTTCGTCTTCAGGCGCATCAATATACGGACCTTACAGCGTCCTATTCGGGGGCACAGCGTTCGGAGCTGTTTCCACTGACTGCGACAATATGCGAGGCTCCGAGACGCTTTGCCTACTATATCGATTCGCGGTATTAAGACAAACAAGTCAGGCCCCGTCGAATTGCGCTGGTGGGATATTAAGAAATGGAAAATCGCTTGAAGGGTTAAGTTCAAGGGCCATAAAATCTTGTCACGTTTTTGCAATTGACGACGCTGGTAAGGGGTGTGTGCTTGGAAGCACTTGCCTACAAGTTGTATATCCACGAGATGAAGCTACGACAATACGGCACTTTTATCCCTTCACTTCAGGCGCCCTTGTGTACACAATTAATTGCGGCGCTAGACGTACTGAGGGAAGCTTGCCGGTTTCGAGACGTTCAACGTCCTGCCAAATGCAGAGCAGGAGTAGACCGACCTCCGAGTCTCTCCCGCAGCTCACGCTTTCCCCTTTGAGTGCCACAACTTCACTGCCAATAATATCCCCCCCCCCCTTTCTGCCCTAGCTCGTCAGCCGATCGCACGGCAGCCCGTGACGGTGATCTATCCCTGAAACTGGCAGTATTTTTTCCTTCAAATTCGACTGGAAAATCTTCTTTTTTGTTATCTTGTTTGTCTCTGCTCTAAAGACCTCTCTGTCGCGATTGAAGGCTTCCAGTGTTCTTGTATGTTTTGGTCCTCTGTCTTTAGCATTTATTTATATTGTTCGTATATATAGCGCTCTTTTTGATCTATGTATTGTTTTTTCACTGCCCACCCCCTCTGTAATGCGAAAGCCCTGAGGGTAAAATAAATGAAATGAAATGAAAACTGACGAATATTCCAGAGATTAGAAAACGCTGGATGCTGTGGCTACGCTTCCATTGTGCGAAATCTCTGAGACCGTACTAATGGAACAAAAAAAAAGAGAATGCTGGTATAAAGAAAGCATATCGCTATAGTGAGGAAGGAAACAGGCATCAGGAACGTTTTTCGTTCATTTATTTAGCTCAATAATTTTGCCGTCTATATGAGACAGCATATTCCGGATTTTTTTACGTGTGTCTGTTTTTCTCACCTCCCCACAAAGAGGGCCGCTTTTGTTTAACAATTTTCTTTCTTTACTCACTCTTCATTTCTCTTTCAATTTCCATTTTTCCCATTTCTCTTTGTTTCTTTCCTTTCTTGTTTTGGAGTCGTCTTTACGTACTTTGTCTTTCTTGTCTTCCTCCTTTCTTCCGTTTATCCTTCTTTCTTCACGCGTGCTGAGTGAGGAATGACCGCAAATTCCCCAGTCCCTTTTTCCGCCTTCCTCTGTGGCCTCTCGCCGTGCGGAAGGAGGCAACACATGCGCAGCCAGCCTTCCTTTAGACCGCACTGGGCTGCCAAATGACGGCGAACACGATCGCGCGTTGGCCAAATAAAAAAAAGCGTGCCTAATTAAGCTACGGCGTAATATTTCTTAACTCCTAAGCTTGGTGCTGTGCGCATGACCGCAGCCATTGTCAAAGAGACTGATTGCCACACCCACAAATCTGGTAAAATGTTCGCGGGTGCATTGCTTTAAGCACTTTGCAGGCTCCGCAGAAAGCGATTTTGAACTCTCCCTTTGTGGTAGGTCCTTCAAGAGCTTCACGGCGTAGAGTAACCGTCGGGTGAGAAGCGACACGCACCCGCTCACTGTGACGCATGGCCACTGCTTGTATTTACGAAAAGAGAGAGAAATTGTTCTTTTTATCTCTCTCTCTCTGTCGTTTCCTTTATCATAAGCAGCCATGCGTCACGGCTCTGTTGGAACCTAATTTTTTTGTGGTCCATGCAAAACTACGACATTTTCCCTTGGCTGCTCTGATGACATAAGCAGCTCCCTCATCTTTAGCATCACAGCACCACATAAATTTATGGCAGAGGGCTATGCGATATGTCAAAGCGTTCAAAATGAACCAAACAACCGCTATATTTTGAGTTCTTTCAGACTTTAGAAACAAAATAGTGATGCCGCAAAAGAAGGAACTTTGTCTCCTTGTTCCCCTACTACTGAATTATCCAACAGAATCAGCTGGCCGAAGTAATTGATTAGAAGCGTACGATCGATATCTCTCGCAGCTGAGAAGCGCACTGCAGAAGAATACGAAGCAAACATACAAACTAAACAATTCCTCACCCTTTAGGGCGTAAATCAGCTGTCCCAGACGAACACCCTTTTCCATTGTTCGGTGCTAAAAAAGGGTGCAGAGATCGGCACCCTTAAGGAAGGGTGCACTTAATGATACTTTACAGGATGTAATGGTTGCACCCTCATTAAAGGGTACTATTTTCCCATAACACATCTACGAATGCATGTTGGAAGGGTGCTCCACATCGATCCACCCATGAAACAAAAGCCTTGCCCTGAAGCGCGCCCTCTAAACTTTCATGCTGTGCACCCTTCCTGAAGGGTGCTGATCTCTGCACCCTTTTTAGCCCCCAAAAGGGTGTTTGTCTGGGGACTGCATGCTGATTTGCACCCTTAAGGGTGAGAATTTGTTTAGTGTGTAGGGCGCGTGGTAGCCCTACCTGCTCCGTGCCGGGGCGCTAATAATGCCACACGAGCTGCAAAATTGGCGCCACAGCGCCGCAAGCCCCGCTGCGGCCCCATCGATGCATTCATATACGGGCATACGCTATCGCGACCGCTCGCTAGTCAGTGAAGCGGCTTTTGGGGGCAGAGCCATCCACATCTACTTAGACTGCAAACTGTCTCTGTTCATTCGTCAGCGACCTAGAATATGAGTCAGAAGGGCACGTGAAGTGCGTATTAATTTTGGTTTTCTCTTCTTTTGGCTTCTAGGCCTTTATACATTCGCAAACGAATAGCATCGACCGGCGACAATTCCTCCAGTTTTCGCATTCAGCGCTTCCTTCCGATATTCACAATAAAATTGTGTGGCATTTTTCTGATATTTCTTGCGTCCTTTACCGTAAATCGTAACGCACTTTCACGTTGGCGTCGTCATCGTTTTTTCTTTTGTCTTTATAATCGCATAAAACTGAAAAACGAAGAAAAAAGCTCAAGGTTCGTTCTCACATTACTTTTTTGGATGCCTAAAATATTAGGCAATGAAAGATAATAACATATGCCGATAACTGCTTTTAGAATACTACGTTTTTTTACAAACGCTCTGGTTCATACCGTCAAGTACAAATAGCCTACCAAGTACTTCAACGACATGCTGCGCAGAGGCTCTATCCCTCTGTAACCCCTATGGGTTTGAGGAATTAGTGATTTTTATGCATCGGAGACAGCATGCTAGGTGGTTAAAATGTGCGGTCATCGCGAAGCGATGACCGGAGTTCCGATACTCTGCCGAAAAATAATCTATGCATACCTGGTGACCTGCCTGCCTTTAAGCAGCTTACTGTCCTTCGTAACGCAAAACCGTGGTTAGCATGCCGGCATTGCTTGGTCGGAGTCCGCGATCGAGCGTATGCATGTCGGTTGCCTTCTTACCGCTCATTGTGTAACTTCGTTGTTACCTCTGCTTGGCGGAACTTTCATTCCCTGCCCCAATAAGCGGCGCGTTCTCCTCCGTGGCTCCTGTGGGGCCGTCGCTGGCGTCGTTTACCCATGCCGATCATTAGGCCCCGTATCGAACGTAGCGCGCCGGCGTGAGTCGATGGGCGTAACAGCCAAAGTCATTGACCCCTGCGCAACCAAGGGCTCTGCTACCCAGGGCAAACAGTGCTATTCTTGCGCCTTCTTGCGTTCATATCTTGCACCATATTCTATAAGCATACTCTGCTCACGCCACAGAGCGCTGCTCCTAATGGCTGCAGTCCTCTACGGGCGTGTACTTGGAAGTCGTTTCTCCGTACTACCAGGGCAGGCGCTAATTATACGGCGGTGGCAACTCGAGGGGACGGGCGAATAAGCCGAGGAACTGAAACTTTCGCCCAACTAGAAGGACTAAACTAACGCTCCGCTCGTCCGGCAGCACCCCATTCCGGCTCAAATGAGGTTGATGGCCGCAAGAGCCCCGCCGCCCAGCTAGAAGAAAGTTTCCGCAGTCTGCGCATTAAAACGCGCGCAAAAGTGTCAGCCGGGAATGTTCTTTACACCCCTTGTGGCGCGCCGAGGATTTGCTCTGCTGCCGCTCCTCGAGCCTGCCTCTTTTAATTGCCTGCGCGCGTGAGCCGTTGCTTATGTGTGTGCGTACCTTGGTGGCTGCGGGGAGTCTCAGGCCCATTTGTCACCGTTGCTTTCTGTCTGTTTCTTTCTTTTCAGGCGCCCTCTCACCCCTGGGTTCAACGCTTCTTGGCGGGTGAAGTCATTGTCGAGGCGCGCGCCATGCTTCGGCTGCATGGTCTACAGCTTTAAGCCGTTACCAATACTTGTGAGGAAGTGGTCGTTGTAACAAGCCACTCGCGAGCCAGTTCATAAGCTGACCAAATTGCGTGCGCCAGCAGCATGGCGGCTCGCTTCTCGTCGCACGTATGCATCCGTTTACTTCGCATCACGTCGGCCTTACCTTGGGCTTTGTGCATCCTCTTATTCTGCGGAATACTGCCACCCGAACTCGTCCACCTGTAAAAGCTCAGTACAATTAATAGAAGACAGTTTGAGACAAATTTCTAAGCAAAACTGCACTGCGTGCCTGCGTGCCTGGAGCTAGCTAAGGCAGTTACTGTGCTTCCAGTGTGGTTGCATGCTGATCAGTAGGTGGATGGAGCACATGTGGTATATGTATGTGTGTGATGCACATCAGTGCTTCTAGCGCTATACATGCTTAAGGAGCTAATATCGGTCCGCTGTCGAATGACAAAGCGAGCCCGCTCAAACATATAATACGTGTGCACGTGCGCTCGTGTGCATGCGTGCGTGTGTGCGTGTGCGTGCATGTGGATTAAATGCTGTACTCTATGTTATTGGCTTGGGTCAGACAGTGGATTTAGCGTTCGTTTTTTCTATTATTGTGAAAAACAGCGATATGTTGGCGGTGTTTGTTTTCTGGGGCATTAGTCTGGTGGGTACCGCTGTGTATTTTGAGCTCCTATATTTTGCTTACTCCAAATACTTCCAACTAAATATAACCAAATTATGTAAGCAATTAAACTGCCAAGCAGGGCGGAAAGGTGGGCTAGTTGTTTTTTTTTATGATGGTGTTACGCCACGCTGCGGCGCTCCGCTCTGCAGTGCAGTGCAAAGATCGCGGTCACTATGGACGCGTGACTGGGCGGTGGCGCCCGCCTAACGATGACCGGTGAGCGAGGTGCCCGCTCGTAAGTAGACCCGTTCCCGTGCTCGCAACTTCGCGCCAGTATTATAAAAATAATATCGCTCCTGACGTTAACAAAGAAATTAGCGCGCGTCTCTTCTTCTATATCTTGTTCCCCATCTGAAGCGTGTCTATTTATAAAATCCAAGAATGTGCACGAGCCGTTGAACACCCTATGAAAGTGTACTCAGGCCAATCAACCTGCTCATAATTGCGTGTACAAAAGTTATTTGTTGCAAGGCTTCCGTAATTCATGCCAGGTGCACAAAGCCATTATTTTTTCTGCAACTTATCATCATGAACTAGCGGGCTTTTTTTTTAACTGCGTGCACAGAAATACAGAAATTTATTATGGAGTGTGCTGAACCTTCTTTAATGCACAAATAACATAGTGCTAAGGTAGCGAAATTAATTAAATCAATGTTTGTGTTTAAGACGGTCGAACTGCGTGTGAAAAAAAAAGGCATAGGCTACAGCCAACTTTTGCAAATGGCGCAATATCGGCAGTTTTGGGTCATTCTTCAAGCCCGAAAAAGGCAATTCTTATGACGGACCAGCTGTGCGCCTGCCGAGCAAGAGTCACGTGACGTTCCACTTGCCTTCCGTGAGTCTCGCACTGGTCCGCAAAGGGAGAAGAGGCACACGCATGCCTAATGCGGCTGTCGCCACTCTTCCAAGCTTCACCGCCCCACGTGGCGTTAGAGCTATTTTAGCGACATTGTTGGCAGGAGTGAACCGGACGAACCGGAAGGGGGACGTCGCTTGACGCCTGGTCCGCAACCCAACGTGCGTTAACTGCAACGGCCTCAACTGTGACTCGTGGGAACGCCAAATGAAATTATTCCGGTTGAACGCCCGTACCAGGAGCCGATTCTCATTTCATAGAATTTAAGACAGTTTTGACGTCAACCCTAGACTGATGTGCATAGAGTGCATCATGCGTCATAGTGGCAACCCGATGAAATGCGGACGTCATTTGGGTGTGTTGCGACAGGGCCAACATCTACAGGGACTTCTGATCGCACCACAGCCTCGAAATACGCGAAGGGTCGCTCACGATCTCCAAGCTGCGGCGACACTTTGTGCGAATGGCTGCGTGACCACGGCCTCTGAATATGGCTCCGTTTGCGAAGTGTGCCACCTCTGAGTACGCACACGGACCACGCTGACAACGCCAGCCGTTACAAAGAGAGACCAAACAACGATGAGGCGTTGGTAGTACCTCCAGTGGGCGCGCCTAAATCTGACACCCAGCGTCATCTGGTTTTAAAATGAGTAATCACATGGTAGGGAGGAGCAGACGATGCCGCTGGAGCGTGGCTGGCGTGGTCATTGGCTCCTTGGCTTTCTGTTGCGTTCGTAGAGTTTGTCTCAGCTTTACTGTTCCGAAAAGCAAGAGCTTTTTCAGATTAGTTTAGCGACACGACTTGATCGCCGCAGCTTCTTTCAACGTGGATACCTGCCGTGCTGTAACTGCACAGCGGGAAGCGTGCCACTCTTGATGCTGCGCTAGGGGTTTCTATGCAAAAGTCCTGTTTACTTTTTTTTTTCACTCCGGTTCGCCGGCACCCCGAAAGGCATTTGCACAGCAAATTATGTGCACGCCGCTAAAGAAACGCTGTCAAGCAAACAAGCTTCGTGCCAATGCACGTGGTTTACATCCAGGTGTAATTCCGCGCTCTACACGCCCTATGCACAGTAAGCCTGTTTTTAACGTTTCCTTTTGGCGCTTTCGAAAAACTACGAGAGTGTCTTAACCAGCCAAAATCTGACCACTTTGGTTGCACTTCGCGCGTCGTAATTTATAAATGATTCAGCTGTGTGTGAGAGTGAAGCAATGTAAACTTAACTGGGCGTGAAACCCTTGCTGTCTGTCCTTGCTCCTTAATACATGCATGCTACGATATAGCTTATGACGGTGTACGACCGCCTTTACATGGCTTTCATGGAGGTCCCCACAGTTTACGCTTCCGAGATGAACAGCATGCGTGAGTTCCGCACGTGCATCATTTACCGGGTGTCTCAGCGAACAGTTTCAAAAATTTTCGACAATAGGCTTGATGGGGTGAAAATATGGCTTTTGTGGCATTTTATTACCAGTGTCCGCGGACACCAGAAAACAGGTGAATCGTCTTAGGTAGTAAGCTAGTTAACTAATTTTGAATTATTAACGTTTTAACTAGTAGATTTAGGTGTCTAGTTGCAATTAGAAATTTGTAACCGGTCGTTTTTATTAGC
This sequence comes from Amblyomma americanum, assembly GCF_052857255.1. NCBI lineage: Eukaryota > Metazoa > Arthropoda > Arachnida > Ixodida > Ixodidae > Amblyomma > Amblyomma americanum. The sequence goes on along the minus strand of NC_135497.1, from coordinate 198,168,963 downwards.
GATATCAGTTTCTAGCCATTCGAAAATGTGATTACCCTCGCCGCTCTGGCTCGATAAAATCTGGCTGAATCGAGCGAAAATATATGCGCCTTCGAAAGTATGCAGGCAAAGCAACCCTTTCAATGCCCGTAAGTAGTCCAAAAAGCCAAATTTTGTCGAGCCATAGCGGCGAGGGTAATCGCATTTTCGAAATTCTAGAAACTGATATGGCCTTTACTAACGGCCGGCTACAAATCTCTAATTGCAACTATGCGCTTAAATTTATTAGTTAAAAAGTTAATAATAAAAAATTAGTTAACCACCTTACTATTTAAGACGATTCGTCGGTTTTCTGGTGTCCGCCAACATTGGTAATACTATGACGCAAAAGCCATATATTTATCACAAAAAGCCTATTTTGGAAAATTTTGAAAGTGTTCGCTGAAACACCCGGTATATCATGCGCCTGCAAACCTTGTTTTCAGGGCACTGCAATGATAACGAAACTAAAATACCGCTGACATGATTCACGACGCTGGTAAGCAACCCTAAAAAGACGCAGGCGTCAGGACGACACAGTGACCATCGGTGGCAGACTAGTCGGCCCGAGTACGTCCTCTCTATTTTTTAGGAGTCAAAATTTTTTCAACATCAGAAGTTGTTTCATTAAATACCATGCAATAAAATAGTGATTCAGAGAAAACAAGGAAATCAAGTTTGCTCCCCATTGCTTCCAGCGCTATGCGAAATGCGAAATTTACGGCCTGATAGCATTAGCGCTGCGACGTCTGCTATTGCATCAACATACCTCCCCTTCCCTTTTAATACACCTGCTACGGTCAAAAATCAGTGCACTGAACATAGCGAAGTGTCATCGTAAAGTGCATCCTAGAGAAGCACAATTAAATACAGAAAAGAAATGTTTCTAAGTTCGATATAAAACGAATAATCCTATGTAATCGCTGGAAATAAGCATGTGTCCTAAAAAAAATACAGTATGAAAGTTTTCGTGTTGCGCACGCAAGCAAGCAAGTACTTACTAACATTGAAGCAACTAAATATAAATAAAATTGATGATTGCCTAGCTCTGTTAGGCCAGGACATACGTAGCGAAAGCCCGGTGATATTTGGTTCGGAAGGATTAATATATGTAAGGCGCGCATTCACTACATGCGCCTTTGTTCATGATTAAACCTTGAGCCGTCGTGCGAAGGGGTAGCGTCTCCGCCTCAAACGACGGAGGCCCTAGTTCGATTCCCAGCCTCGACGCAGGGTTTCTTTTATTCATTGAGTGTCCGGGGGTTTCAGTGGCTCCCACCACCGACCACGTGGTTGTCACGTGGTCGGTCACGTGGTGCCGAGCAGCTGCCGGCGGCTCGGCGCCGTGGCTGGTGACGTGTTTGTCACGCGTGGGTCACGTGACCAGTCACGTGGTTGGTCACGTGGTGCGGTGCGAGCACGGCGAAACTGAGAGTTCATGGCCAATGTAGCTTTCGCTACAAAAACTAGAGCGGACACTTAAGCTCCGCCATACGCGTGTGACCCGATAGCATAGTGGGTAAGGCTTCCTATTCTGAGCAGTTCGACACCTTTGAACGCATTTCGTTTTTTTCAATTCTTTTATTTAATTAATTGACGAATTACACGCTTTAAATTTTCTTAATTTGCATCATCAAACATTGCCTTTTTTCATTCTGAGCATTTTGACACCTCTGAACCCCTTTTCCCAATTTTTTTATTTAAATTATACTTGCTAATTAATTACAATGATTTCATTAACCTGTCATCGCCTATCACACACCAGTCAGTCATCAATCACTAGAGCCAGAAATTACCATGATAAGATTTTTTTTACGCAGCCCCCGATTATAGGTCACCGGTCCGAGCCCCTGCCGCGAGCTAGGCTCCAACTTAACTAGTCAGTTTACGCTGACGAAACGCTCAATAGTATGACGCCATCCGGACCATTCGTGCGGCAAGTGATTGGCATGAGACGATTTCTTTTACGCAGCCCCTGATTATTTCCTGCACGCGATGCCGACTACGCCGACGGCTTTTCGGCTTTTCGACCGAACGAGCTGTATACGCTATCGGGTAAAATCGCTCCTAGTGCTGTTGAAGCAATGTGGCAATATCGATCGAGCAACTCCTGTCCGGTGAATTGTTCTTAGGGTGTACTCATGCCTCTCAACCATCCTTAAAAAGTCAGTGCAGGAGCCTCGCGTTGCTATACGCTGCGGGGAAAATTCTCAACACATGCAGGGTGGTGCGCGTTACATCGCTTGACGTTCCTGACAAACTACTTGCTTCTTTGGTTGTCGACCACTGGCTGACCGATGCGGTTTGCGGCCTGGACTGTGCACTGAGTAAATATGTTAAATTACACGCGCCACGACTAGCGAAGTTGCGTCCCATTGCGTTAAGTAAATTAAGGCTTGTACGACAAAGCAACCAACAAATAAGCCGCATGCGGTTTTACCGTGCTCGTCCAACCGTCTCAATCTATCACTGTACCGCTTTGATTCACCCGCCGCGGTGGCTCAGTGGTTAGTTAGCGCGTTCGGCTACTGATCCGGAGCTCTCGGGTTCGAACCCGACCGCGGCGGCTGGGTTTTTATGGAGGCAAAACGCTAAGGCGTCCGTGTGCTGTGCGATGTCAGTGCAGGTTAAAGATCCCCAGGTGGTCGAAATTATTCCGGAGCCCTCCACTGCGGCACCTGTTTCTTCCTTTCTTCTTTCACTCTCTCCTTTATCCCTTCCTTCACGGCACGGTTCAGGTGTCCGCCGATATATGAGACAGATACTGCGCCATTTATGCAGGACGTCATGAAGGCCGCATGAGGGCCAGGGCGTGCACGCAAGAGCAAAGCGTCCGGGGCACACAGGCACGGTCCCGCCTGCCTGCCGACAACCCCTGGTGCAGGGTCCCAAAAAAAAGCAGATCCATGCATTAGCATGGAGCAGCGAAAATTATTGGACTAGGCGTCGGAGCTCATGAGTGTTGCAGCTCATCCGACCCCTACCAGGGCCTCGTATATCAGTGTGGGTATCAAGAATATAGTTCAAAATTGGAGGATACACTTAATCTGCGCCTTAATTGTATGACGCGAAAGCGCAATGGGTTGATTGCGATGTGTTCAAGTGATTTTCAACTTCACATTCATCGATCTCAGGGAGTCATCATCACCCCTACTGGCGCAGTGGTGCAACGGATAAGCATGCACCACTGCCCTGCGATGGTAGGTGCTCCCAGCGGTGGGTTTGTGCGACCCAGATTGATCTTAATTCCCGAGCGAAAAATCATTAATTCAGCTGCCACCTGCCACGGTGGGCAGTTTGTTCACAATCCAGTGGACAGGTTGTGATGACGCCGCAAGGTCACGTGACAGAGGTGGCACTCCTGCGTCCTAAGTTGCTATCCGGGCGCCACCTCCCGGAGTCATGCTCGTGATTTTTCGCTCACAACGCCGGATTTTTTGGGGAATGGAGTGTTTCACGCGGTCGCTTTGAAACCGCCTGTACAGATTACGTGGCGGTTAGCCAGGAAAAACTCAACTAAATGATTACAGAAATTATTGCTGTGGTGCACTGACAATAGGAACCGGAATTAACCGCGATGTAGACGCGATTATTATGGCGCAGAAGCCTGTGTTTGACCGTTGCTAAAGCGTGCGCATTTGAAATCTGCAGACTTCATGCTTCGGTTTTGAGCAAGATTTGCGAGGCCGCTTATGGTGCGTAATTTCCCCTTAAGTTCATCTCTGTGTTCTCGTGTAATTAACAAGGAAGTCACAGGTGGAATCAAGTTAATAACGCTGTGTAAGTCTTTTAATTGATCTTCTTACTGAAAGTATTTCCAAAGTAACAACGAAAAGGAACATGTAGCGGTGTTATGTCAAACAGCCTCCTCTCTCACGGGTGTATGGTAGAACAAAAACAAAAATTAGTTACGAGGAAAAGAAAGGCGTAGTAACTGACTTACTCTCGGTGGACACCACAATTGCTACTTGAGGATATGGCTTAAGGAGGCGAATATCATGACCGTGATTATTGTCCTTCATTTGTTTGCGCCTTTGTGGTCTTATCCGCTCGTGCGTCTTCGTTCATCCCTGAAGAAATTGGTGAAATGAAATCAAGTATTGTAGCGTTTGGCTGCTTCCCTGCTTTAATTTTCAACTCATTTCTGGTTTATTCGTTTCCCCGAAAACTGGTAAAATTGGATTAAGCGCACTTGAGGAATCGCTGGCCCAAAGCGGCGAGGGAAAAGAGAGGTGACCAAAATGGTTTGCATTGTGGGGGTTTAACGTCCCAAAGCGACTCAGGCCACGAGGGTCGCCGTAGTGGAGGGCTCCAGAAATTTCGACCACCTGGGGTTCTTTAAACGTGCACGGACCTTTAGAATTTCGGCTCCATCGAAATTTGACCCCCGCAGCCTGGATTAAACCCGCGTCTGTCGGGTCAGCAGCCAAGAGTCATAACCACGGAGCCACCGCGGCTGCCGGACCAAAATGAAACTCGCTTCGCCTTTGCGCTATGTTCGCGAAGATTCACCCCCTACCGGCCTATGCCTGTGTGGAACGAATCTCGTTCTTTCTTTGCTTGTACAAGTCCTTCTTCCTTCCTTTCAGAAATTTCCTCTTCATTCTCCCTTTCTTTTGCTCGTCTTCTTTTCTCCTTCAGTTTGCAGCGACATCTTCTTCCTCCTTTCTTTTATTCTTTTTTCCCCCTCCTAACTTTATAACTGTCGAGCCAAAATGTATGCACCCTGTCGCTGATGCGCGCGCGGAGAGCGTACGCTGTCTCGCAGACAGCCAGGGGCGACGCGCCCGAGGCGAGCGGCTCGCAAGGTGACCCACCTTGCGAGGCGGCTGGTCGCGGGTCACCGTCGTGCGGCAAAGCCTCAAACTCCTCACGTACATGTCTTGGGCTTGCGCAAACAAAAGGAAAAAGCGATGAAAGAGAGGACGTCGTGAAATTCCCCGCCCCCCCCCCCCTTTTTTTTTTTCCAGAGAATCGTGGTTTACTTCCCACCTTGCATACTATATTCTGCGGGCGAGAGAGAGAGAGAGAGAGAGAGAGAGAGAGAGAGAGAGAGAGAGAGAAAACAAGATGAAGAAATAAGACCGCCGGGCTGTTCTTGTGTGGAAGCACCGAGGCCGCGCAGTTCCCTTCGCGCACCCCAGCCGCTCGCGGAACAATTATTCGGGGAAGCTCTCGGCGCGGCGCCTTTAGCGCGACGTCGTTTGTGTAGCGTGTGGGAAGTGCGTCTTTCCAGAGGCAGCGCTGAGCTTTCAACTCGCGCGCTTTTGACCTGCCAGTAGGTAAAGTATTGAGCCTGTGTGTTCCTGTACAAGCGCGTGCGAAAGCCGAGCCTTTGGCCGGCGTCGATTTTGCAGCTGCGTGTTACGCCCGAGCGGCCAAGCCGGCAGCTGCGAACTGCGCAGTCACATTCGTGCAGCGTGATTTGCAGCTGCTGCCACCGTGGACAGCCTCGAGCTCTTTCGTCCGCTACCCAGTAACGGCGTAAACCGGTGTTCCTTTTTTGCGCGTATTTTGTTGCTCCCAGTTAAAGGCAGCGGAAAGCGAATGCGCGCATATGTATGTTCTCAATTCCTTACATGTCAACGGTCTCGTCGGTCGGGCTTACCGGACGTGGAATTTTTCAGGTCTTCTTGTTTAAACGCCCGCAGCTTTCTTCCGACGACTTCTGATCTTATTTTAGCGCTTCCTTGATGGCGCCGTACAGCCACGACTGCGCTGCATCCAGTAGCAACGACGACGAGCGGAATTTGTTGCAGCCACGAGTCGGGAGCACCCTTTTTACGCGACTAAATAAAGTGGTCACCAGTCTGAATTATCGCTTCTTTGCTGCTTCCCAAAGACCGGTCACTGTAGGGTTTGAGTTGTTGCTGGTTGGTTTCGCATTTCAGTGCAATTCTTGGGTTTTTAACTCTCTTACGAAAGGAACAGAAGTTCTGTAACGCCCGCTACTAAATAAAGAAAAATTAACGCCTCACAAACACAGTTCCGTGCTTAAAAATTTTCATCTCGTCTTAATATTCTTTCGCACTGTCAGTCTGCACGCCGAAGCAGGCGATGTTAAAAGTATGATATTGTTAGTTGGCGCCTATACGGGAGCCAGTGATGCTTTCTTATGTCGAGTTGTATGGAGAACTCACGGTGGCATAAGGGGGGGGGGGGGGGGGGGGGGGGGGGGGGGGGCTAACGTCCTGTCACAGCACGTGGGCCACGATAAATATCATAGTGGGGGGCTCCGGATTAATTTCGACCTCTCGGAGTTGTTAAAATGCACTACCATCGCGGGGCGCACGTGTGTTTTGCCATTTCGCTTCCATCGTGGGGGAAGTTAGGAAGGCGCAGGAATTTTGCAGGCGCGCCGTCGTTGGCGTGTATTGTGATGCAGAAAACAATGTGGGCAGAAGGCAACGTTACAAGTTTGTTTCTTTCCCCCGCATGTTAAGTAATTCCTATATTCAGCATCAGAAGAACCACTCTGCAGCAAAGCCACGCTACGTCCCATGTGCGCAGCCAAGGCGCTGTTTACAGCGTCCATTGCGGCACTACTGATAGCATAAAATAATGTTTGTCATGAGGGCGCCACACATTACGACCGTTAGAAAAAAGGCATACCACAGGCCTGCCCCTACCGAGAAGATTCCAGGCTATGAATGCGCATTCTAAGAGATCACCACGCAGATGAAGCACAAAAGTTCCTGCCATCAGGTGACCTGGATACTAGTGGTATCTCTCCGATGCCGCATTCTCTGTTGCGATGCTGAAGGCGCAGCAGCTTGGGCGGAAAAGACGGGCAAAATTTGCGATCTTCTGACTCAAAAGGAGGGAACAAAAAAAAATGAACGAGAGTCGAGAAGCCGCCCGAAAGGAATTTGCAGTCACAAGAGGGCCACCTTCAAGATTCAAATGTTTCCCCGATGCGCAGCTGTTACCCACTGTTTTAAAATAGAACCCACAGCTGTTTCTTGGTCTGCCGACGAAGATGCGGCGAAGTTTTTTCACCGCATTTCTTTGTTATTTCTTACCAAGATGGCGCTCCTGATTGTAAATATTTTATTTCTGCTTTCGCTTCAAGCAGGGATGGCGCGGTCCCTAAAAGCGAAGTTAATCAAGCCACAAAATGCTGTACAAATCTTGCATGCGCGATTATAAAGCTTCCGGTAATATGAAACTGTAATGCGTGCTCGCTCAAATGAAAACCAATAAAGCAGTTTGCTTTCTCGCTTCTTTCTTTGCTAATACCTTTCGCACTCCTGAGGAAGACAATAATCACCCTCGCATTAAAGATAATACCACTAAAACAAAAAAAAATTTTCAGGAACAAAGCTCTGTCTTCTATTTTCCTCGCTTCACATGGTTTTGGCGCCGCACATGCAGCAAGACAAACTCCTTTAACACTGCGTGCTTGCTTGTTGACTACCCTTGTGTTCGGAAGAAAGCAATGGAGAAACTGTTTCAGAGACAACCGCGCTATAGTTTTCATATAGTGCTGACTCACGGCCATTCTTCTGTCTGAAATTTAGAGCAGTGAGTACGTACACGAGTTTACTGCCCGTCTCCTTGGACGCCGCAGCTGAGCCTACACCACAGCCGTCAAATATCCAAGGCGATCGTTCGCTGAAATATTCCTCCGAGTGAAAGGTGCTGCATAGCAAATTCGTCGCTCCTTACAATATGCAATCCATCGCAGTTCGGCGCTCTTGATATCACGAGACTGCCTACAAATGCTCGAACCTGGAAACACTTTTCTGTTGCGGCTGGCCTCTGCATATGACTTAAGATTTCGCTGTATACTAAAATTCTGTACAGGTAGAAACAATGTGAGAGAGAACGCGGGAGCACGTGGCCTCCGCTCTTCGCAAAGCGCTGCCGCCGACAGCCGACGAGGATGCGCGGCACCAGGGGCATGCGCGCAAAGAGCAGCCGGCCGTGCTTACCGGCCATGTAGTGCATTTGCCGCCGATTCTCGCCACCTCTCGGCGACAGTGGATTGCGAAGCGCGGAGGCCACGCCGCTCCCGCGTTCCCTCTCATATTGTTCCTACCTGTATACATATGACACGTACCGTGCCAATGACCAGCTTACTGTTATCGGATTGCAACGGCGTCGCGGCACACTTCTTGCGATGTTTTCAAATGCTCAATGGCCACTATATACTGCACAGCCACAGCGGTCTCAGTTATTGATCAATTCGCTCTCGCCCTACCATAAGCTTACGTCCGGTTAGCTCAGTTAGTTGGTAGAGCGACTGCTCCGGTCAAGCGGTGGTCCGGGTTCCAAACCCGGACCAGGACGAATTTTTCTTTAACTAAATGTTTCCGAGAAAGCTGTATAGCCTTCCTTTGTAGCCGTATGGCTGTGCTTGGGTGGATGCCAATGAGTAATTACTCCCTTATTAGGCTATATTACCGCATTGCTCATAAATAGCTATACGGTACGCAGTAGTAGTTCAGCGACTTGGTAGGCGCAAGGCGGCAAGGGCGACAATCGCTCTTGCGCGAAGAGCATCAGGACACCAAAGGCACCGCAGAGAACCCTCCACACACCCCGGCGACAACTGCAACCAGCAACGCGGTTGCTAGGATACTTTAGACAAACACGCAAGTACATGAAGAATTCTCATAGAAGCTGTAGGCACTCGCATGGTTGGAACCAATACGACCAGAAATCAAATATTGTGTGCTCAAAATATTGTGAGACCATTAGATCGGGCGCCAGAGAAGCAGTGAACTGCTAGTGACAAGAACCGCCCGAGTAACGCTTGTCTTTATAGTACACGACACAAGTCGCTGCACTCGTGCGATGGTTGTCGAGTTGACTAGCAGGCGCTGCAGGTTGAGCCGCCGTATAGTGTCACATAGAAAGACGGGCCAAGCGCACACGTCCTCCTCTCTGCCTGGGTCAGAAGCAAAATTGGGTCTTGAAGAATGTCGCTACAGGAAGGCGCTTTCAGCAGCGAGTGAAGACCGGCAACGCAGCACGCGCTATGCGTACAAGGAAAGTCGAGTGTTCCGACACAATTCGCCACGGGCCCAGCACACGGTCCTGCGGTAAAGCACGGAGCACTATATAAGGTCTCTCTCGTACTTGTTGTGCGCTCAGTGTACCTCCTCTGGCCCCGTGTGCTGTGGATATACACAAGTTCTCTGGCTCCTCGGACTCGACGACTACTGCAAGATGTGCCCAAGCAGCTAGCACGACCATCTTCGTTGCCGGTAAGGTCGTCTACGCTCAGCGCTGTCGTGTGCGATCTGCTGCCGAAAATGTGTGTAAGAAACTTTCTAAGTAACTGCGCCGTCAGTCACTGCCACCAGTAGTAGTGTGAAATGTCAGTTTGGAAGCATTCCCGGTATGTTACTGACACTGAGCTGTTCAATGCGCCGTATCAGGCACTACGATTGTTATAGGCCGACACAACGTCCGCCTAGCCACGAATATCAGTCATCCGCCGCAGAGGCTCACTTCTTATGGTGATCGGCTGCTGACCCGAGAGACGCGGGTTTGATCCTGGCCGCGGAGGGCGCATTTCGATGGAGGCGAAATGTTAGAGGCCGTGTACTGTGCGATGCCAGTGCATGTTAGTGAACCCCAGGTGGTCGAAACTTTCCGGAGCCCTCCATTACGGCGTCCCTCTAGCCTGGATCACTTTGGACGTTAGACCCCATAAAACCAAAAACCAAACCACCGACATCACCCACATAGTGTTCATTCCATGAAGCTTTGATATTGAATTTCTCGTGCTTTTATTCTTTGTCCTCCAAGTCAGGAATACTAAGGCGATACTTAATATTCCTGTCTTAAAGGGTATTAAATACATCTCTTCAAAGATCTCGGCACTTGTATAACAAGGCCACATTACCAATACTGTTGCTTTAAATGGTTTGCTGAAATACGTTGTTCTTGATCCCCTATTTACCCGTTCTTTTTTCTTTCTATACCTCAGCACTATTCTTTATACATAACAATGCATGAAGCGAGGAGGAGTCGTTCTGCCGATTTTTTCACTTATGTGCACACTGCTTCTCTCACAAGAACTATGTGCCTTCAAGTGGCAAGCTATGTTTTCACAAGCGTTTAAACACATGCTACACTCATGCAGACGGTTTGTATAGGAAGCAGTCGAGCAAACAGTCACGCAGGCATCGACAAAAGTGGTTGTTAAACAAACAGTTTGTTCTATTTCCCGTTCAAAAAAATTATATATCTTGTTACTTCTTGTCACTTCTATGGTTTGGTGCTGTTAATGATGTTATTGCAATTCATTGTTGCATGCTCTGAGAATCGGCAAGTGACTGTTCGCAGAATATTTCTGATGTCACTCGACAAGGAACTAAATGCAATGCCGGCACAATAACTTTCGCATGAGCATTACTGAAGGAACTGCATCCGTCACAGGACAAAATATCTGCCGGTCGGCTTGCTCTCTCGCAGGTAGTCTGCATGCCATCTGCTTTCCGCAAGTGCCATCTATCTAAGAATTGTTTTGTTATTCGCGCTTGTTGACGGAAATACATCTTCTTTTCCAGGACTCCTGATCCTTGCATTCGTCTCTGCCCACGACGTTGCTGAGGAGCTCAGGGTAAGTTCACTATCACTGATCAGTGCTTGAGGCAAATGAGGATGAGTTAAAAGCAGCAGCCGCCGCAGTTACGTTTCGGTTTCCAAGTGTTTCGTGACTGCGTTCAACCTGAAACACACTGAAGTATTGAGAGCTGCAGGATCCACGATGCAGAGTCTCGTTCAGGCGTTCAGTGAGACCTGTTTATTACGGTCCCCTCCTGAGTAATTATGGAACCTGTTTCATTCATTCACAGCAGTAGGCACGTAAAACAGCGGGTATAGAAAGACCATGTGAAAAATGTATGGGCTCCGAACACTTGCCGTGGGAACGGGCACAAAGAACAAGGATGCCCTACGCGATATCCACACGCGTTTCTTCCAGCGATGTATACGCCAAAGTAATGTTCTAGTTCGACGTGGAAAAAAAAAATGAGTTGACGCCAACCGAAATTTTAATCTTAAATGGTAATAATGCGCTTATTACGTCCAGTACCCAAAAAACGGGCTATGAGCAGAGCGTTGTGTAGGCTTCGATATTATTTTAACAACAATAGGCATATCAACGTGCCCCCGAATGCCACTTGTCACGCATGCTTTATTACACAGCTCCTCCCGGCTTTATCTATTTATAGATTTGTACGCACGAAAGCAGCACTGCGGGCCACCAGGCATGCCGTAGTAGAGGGCTGGTGGTCAATATGGACTCTCTGTGGTTCATTGACGCGCACTAAAATCTTTGTCCCTGGGCGCTTTTAGATCTAACCTCGATCGAAATGCGGTCGCTGCGGCCGGGATCGAACCATCTACTTCGTGTCGGCTCCCGAAGGCCATAACCATGCACTGGGTCGTCGCATTCGAGATGCAGTCGTTGTGGCTAAAAATGTCACCTGCGCTACGCGCGGATAAAGCTTGGATATTGCCGAGCAGTAGCAAGCTTTAGCCGCAGTGCAACAGCTGCACGGCCCAACAAATATTAGGGGAAGTCAGACATGTTGAAAGGTCGCTTTGTCGTAGGTTAAAACGTAACAAGCAAAGTGCCATGCTTTCATGGCTTAGATGTTATTATTTAAGGCGCTCGGTTTTTTTATGTCACCCAGCGACAATACCCCCTGGTGCTGAACATGGACAGAACCTGACAGGTGTGAGCAAAAAAAAACTACAGTGCAGCTTCGACGTTGCGAGCTGAACAAAACACTGTAAGCGGAGAGTATGCTGAGAGCTCGGAATATCTTTCACCTTGAAATATTTTTCAAAGCTTCCCATGTTGCCAAACTCGACACAGAAGCGATGGCGCCAATCGATGGCGCATTTGCGATGTCTTGCGGTAGACGGAGCTGACGTTACAGCGCCCAAACTTATTCATTCCTTTAGCAGGACACTGTGAGGCTCATCAGGTTTAGTTTAACAAGAGTAAACACTGATTTTAAGCGAACACTGTGCATGTACCTATCGCGAACTTTACGACGGTTGCCATCAGGGTAAGTTGACTCGGATGCCCTTGCTCCCTTACATAAGCCTTTTGCGGGGAAAAAATTGGTCTCACATCGGGGATAGATTTCTCCGTCCAATAGTCGAGCTTGTTGTCCGAAACTGGGTATATGGTTAAACCGCAAAACGGGCGCGGACATGGTATGTGAAGGGAGAGAAACCAGCTCTGCTTCCGTCCTACTACGTGCCATGTCCGCGCCCGTTAACACTGCTAGGCGAGCGTCAACTCCGCGGATTAGCTTGTCTTTATTGCACTTACCATGGCCGTCCTTGTAACACTTGTTTGTGCACGTCTTGTGGTCGTCGTCCCTGTGGCATGCAGATGAAACGCCAGACGTACGCCCTCCCACACGGTTCCGAGCTACTTCTGGAGCCCCTGAGGACCAGGTTTATATGCCGACACGACGGATACTTCGCAGATGTGGACAACAACTGCAGGGTCTACCACATCTGCACTCGGTATGCGAACGCGTCCTCAAATGAAAAAAAAAATGCACAGTACTGCACAACTCCTGAAACCAATCATCAAAATCTACAGTTCGAATGTCAGTGAGAAGTACGTCGCTCTTTCGTGGTCATTGTCATCATTAATAATTATTACAATAATCATCACCACACCACCATTGTTGTCGCTGCGGTCATCAGCATCGCCACCACTACCGCAATCACTGTGAACATAAAGCAGGCGGGAATGGAACAAGGGAATAGATAGCTTGGCACCAGAAGAGGTGCAATCCTCAGCTGCCTCAGAGAAGTGTGATGAGTACCAAGGAACGGAAATGCAAGCAAATAGAAAGTAAGGTGCAGCTCCCAGTAACACAAAAAGGAACTGCACGAAGATGCTGAATTGGTGCGAGTTGGAGTGAATGCATGTTTAGAAAATTCAGAGCGAAAAATACGAGGAGCGCTCGTAGGTCCTCGTCTTTTTCGCGCTGAATTTTCCAAGCATGGAACACAAAAAGTACCACGTTCAGTGAGAAGGCTGCGGCTATTAACCACATTTAGCCTTGTACACACTGCCGCCATGTTGCTTCCGCAACATGCGGTGTTGTCTAATTTGTCTAGAACAGGCAGTTTGCTAAGTCAATTTGCGTTAAGAAACCACCAACACAGCTAGGCCTGCGGGATTGGTACAGCGGAATAATGGTTTAGTTCATTAGACCACCCGCCAGAGAAAGAGGAAAGGATACGAGATTCCACGGCTGTTACGCTTAGTCTTCAGGACGCCCCGTGGGCGCAGGCAGCTCAGATTGCTCAAGATTCAAGTCAGCTTAGCACCACTAACTAACCAATGACCAAGAAACTTACCCTTTCGGCTGCACTCTGCTGGATTGAGAGGAGTCACTTGAGGCGTCAGGAAAGCACCAAAATTCAAGTCCTAGTCCAAAATAAAACTGTGGCTCTCATACGTGAGTAGTAGTAATTTGGCTATGTTCGGCGAACGAATTTAGTACGCAAAGTAGAGCTGATGTACAGTATATCGAGTCTAACCCAAGTGCGGTCCTAGTTTGCCAGTACCGCGTTGAGACGTTCCAGGGCTCTGCATCTCCAAGCCAGGGTGTGTAACCAGTGCGATACTGCGGTCAGCCATTCCGATGGAAGTGCGCACGCTAAATTGGAGAGCACTATTGATGCGCTGCCCACTGACATCCCGATACAAGAGTAAAAAACTCCGTGTGCCTCCGATGCCCCGCAGGTCGTCCGAGACGCGCCAGCTGCAGCGGTTCAGCTTCCTGTGCGGCAACCTGACAATGTTCAACCAGCTGACGCTTACGTGCGCGCGGCCCGAGGAATCAGTGCCCTGCCGAAACGCTCCTGTCTTCTACTACGTCAACGACAACATCGGCTACCAGGACACACCTTTCCTATACGACGATGACGTCAGCAACGCAGACCAGTTCATCCATAACAATAGACTGCTGCAAGCAGCCAACGCGCTACCGAAGCAGCCCTTCTGAAGAAAGCCTGCCGCACGAGGGCGCACGCGACGTAACGAGTCACGCTTGCCACAGGCCACCGTCTCAGCCCCATCACAAGGACGCGCCTCGCTCCGTGCTTTCGCAGAGGCAAAACCAAAGGGAAGATGGACGCTGATGGCTGCCGGCTTTCCCAGTGAGCCAAAAACAGCGTCAGGAAGCTAGCCTAGCACGGTGGCGGATGTGGCCATGAGCACCACTCGAAAGATGCAGGTCATGTCAGACTGTTACATTAAAAGAAAATAACCTCATGCTCTTGAAGCAGCTTAGGTAGCGTCAAGAAACAGCTCTACAGGAACATAGCGAAACTGCATGCGGCACATGGGACCCTTTCAATGAGAGCATTAGCAGCCGCCTGTACATATAGCTTTCATTGTCGGTTAGAGAAAGTAATAATTCGCGCTTACGACTGCAGACGAAGTGTAACACTCGTGATAAAATGCGGGCAGCGATGCTCTCAGCCTGATCAACGGGCTGACATGAGGTGAATCATTAAAGATACCAGATGACGAAGTTTGTCCTGAAAGTTATTGTGCACTGCACGTGTTTTCTATAACGTTATTTTAGAAAACAGACATGCTTGTTTTTCGGAAACTTTTACGCTTCCAGCTCGCAATGTTTGACTAAAGTTACCAGTTGGGCTTCCAAACAAGCTAGGAGTGGCGTCTCAGGAAATGAAGCAAACATGCAATGCATCAGTACATCTTATCAGCATTTCTGTAGGTTTCACACCACATGGCTTGAATGAAAGTGAGAGTAAAGACTCCGAATTCCAAAGCCTCAGATTTAAGTAGAATGACAGCAGTTATTTCCGAGCTGTAAGCATTCCTCAAAACATTGCAAATACTATACTTTGAGCACATTTTCATCAATAGAATATGTGCAAAAGCAAATGGGTCAGTGATGTAAGCGCCAAATACGTTCCTTTCGCCTCCGATGAAGGACGTTTTGGATCGAAGAATAAAGGATCAACTTAGCCTTTCAGCGATTGTCAGCACGGAACCTAAAACTAAACCAAACGAATGGCTATGTTAAACTCCCGTATGACAGTTACCATTAGCCCTGAAAACGTGTAAGTGGAAAAAGGAAAAATCGAGAGAGACAGAAGACACTATAAACATATAAAAACAAGGTAATACACCCTCTTACAACATAAATTATACAGAAACGCACACAAACACACACACATGCGCGCAAGCACGGGCGCGCACGCACACAAATGCACACGCGCATACACACGTACACGTACACACGCATACGCACACGTACGCACACATACGCACACACATGCAAGCACACACACACACGCAGGCACGCGCGCACGCGCACGCACATTTTGCGGTGTCAGTTCAGGTCAATCTTCGGCAGCTTAGCAAAAGAGATTCCCTGACTCCTGCAGCGCTATCAGATTATTTTTTTTTCCCCTGAGTTACTGTCCCAAGGAGAAAACCGGTTTTCTCGGTGGAAAAAAAAAAGAGAGAAAGAAGGAAAGCCTTACAATGAATCATTTTCCAGCCTTTATTCCTGCCTGCCGACGCAGTTTTTCATTGCTAAGCACAAACTACTCAGCACTTGTGACCAGCGTCCGTGCACCTTGCACGACGTTGCTGCCACGTGCGAGCGCCGGCCCCGGTGCCACGGGTCACGATCCAGTAGCTGAGGCGCCCCGCCGGCCTCTTCTGGGGCTTGTGGACGCGTCCGCTCTTCTTACGCGCTCTGCAGAGCCCAGTCCGCCTCACGCATCGCGAACCCGCCGGGCAGCGACTGCACGTGGGGCCCTCCGTGTACACTGGCCGGCCTTTGATGTTGCCGCTGCAAGCGAATCGAGCGGCTTTGACTGAGGCGCGAGGTTAGGAGCTAGGGTTATCCGCAAGAAGCAAAAGGCAGCCATCCAAAGGCTCTCTTCGGCAAGTGCCAGTGTTCACCAGACATGCATGCATTGAAAGGCCCGGTTGTGACTCGCTGGAACAAAGCAACGTGTAAATAGCTGCATCGATATCGTCTTATATGCAGAATCAGCCTGAGGAGAGCCTTCTTGTCGGCTTTCGAAAAGAAGCGTGTACACTGTGTTACACTGTACCCCTCCTTTGAAATCTACCCAACACGGTGTTAAGATCCTTTGAAGTGGGCTCTAAGAAGCGTATGAAATACATTACACAACTACGCCGACAGTCAACGGATTATGGTCGGCGCAGCATTGGCTCAAACAATGTTTGCAGATAAACTTAGGCTCTTCAAACTCACGTTTCAGCTAGGCTCTTCTGAACTTAATGCTTTATTGGAATGGCCTCGTGACGGCTGATGCCAGTGGCATCAAATTAAATTCTCGCCACGTCAATGCGGCGCTGTTTTAACGTCACACCAGCCGGCACATAATCAGGCTAATGACACGCTCCTGACAATATTTTAGTTGTGAACAATAATGGACCATATAGGATCAGTGCGTGGTAGCGCATTAACTTCTTGCACAAGGTTATCGTCCTCAAAGTAAAGAGGGTAATAAACATTACTTTCTGGCCCCCACAAAATAAACATTTCGACCTTCGTAAAAATAATACAGTGCTCTTTGCTCGTTGAAGGCGTGGAAGATGTGCCGAAAAAGCAGAGAATTTCCTACAAAACAAGGCCAGATGTTACCTTTGCAACGTGTGCACGTGTGCACTCCTGGTGTATTGAGCACACGTACCCAAGGTAACAGCTGGGCTTGTTTGTGGGAAATTCGCTATTTTTGGCATCCTCAAAACTTGCAAGGTGCCGCGGCGACTCGACTACTGAGCCGGAGTACCCGGGTGCTGTGCGATGTCAGTGCACGTTAAAGATCCCCAAGGGGTCGAAATTATTCCGGCGCCCTCCACTACCTGTTTCTTTCTTTCTTTCCTTCTTTCTTCCTTTCTTTCTGTATTCCTTTCTTCCTTTCTTTCTTTTTCTTTCTTTCTTTCTTTTTTCTTTCCTTTCTTTCTTTCACTCCCAGCTTCCTTCTTCCTCCTTACGGCGAGGTTCGGGTTCCACCGAGATGTGAGATGTCAGTGCACGTTAAAGATCCCCAGGTGGTCGAAATTATTCCGGAGCCCTCCAATACGGCACCTCTTTCTTCCTTTCCTCTTTCACTCCCTCCCTTATCCCTTCCCTTACGGCGCGATTCAGGTGTCCACCGATATATGAGACACATACTGCGCCACTTCCTTTCCCCAAAAACCAATTATTATTAATTAATTACTGAACCATTTCCTTTCCCCAATTGCCAATTTTTCTGAGTGCTACCTTTGGCTTGCAGCTAGCGTAGATAGCCTAACAACACGCAGTATCCAGCTGTGACACCCCACATATATTGGTCCTTACAAGCGTAATGGCATACTCACCTATGAGCGTAGTTGCAAACGTAATGCTTTTGGTACGGCACTGCGCCAAAGTCGCCCTTCATACGGAACATGGTGAACCCGCATCCCAGATACTGGGTGTCCGCCCATATTACCTGCATCCGAACAAATGAATAACAATAGCAAATGGTCAGCTAGAATACATTATGTTAATAATGCTCATTGAGGTAAGTTTATAGCACCCTTCATTTCATTGCTACGTAGCAATGACCACGCACGAGTTAATTCCCACGCAGTACGCGGACATTCACAGGTTAATCATCACACGTGTATGGTTTCCGTCCTCTTTTTACACGAGAACTACTAAAGAATATACCGTAATATCTGACTCTCCACAAATAAAGTTGACAATCTTCCAGGTCCAATAGCCGTTTTTCCCTGAACAGAAGTACTCAAACCACTTGCGGAACCATGTTTCACTTGACTATTGCGAAGCCTTTCTTAAAAGACAACGTCCTAGAAGCTCTCAACTTTGTGTCGGTAGCAAAATCTGAGCACAGGGGCGCAAAATGAAACTGCGTTGCAGCTGGCTAGTGCTGCAGCAAAGCATTTCAGCAGCGTGCGAAAATATCCTGGCCCATTACGAGTGCCCATGCCACCGAAATTGAAGGCGAAAAAATTGCATATGCCATTTAAAATCTACAGACAACACGCAGCGTACTCCAACGTACGGGGGAAATTGCGATTTTACGACAGACAGACATCAGAAAGTCCAAAAACACGCTAATACCTGAGTGAAATGTCCCGTATGGCGGTCGCTAAAGCTCGGTTCAAAATTTCGAACTTGGTACGGTGGGTAGTTCCGGTACTCATTGAACCACTTGTCGATGAAACGTAGTCCATCCATTTTCATCACTTTGTTCGAGCGCCGTTCCGATGCCAAGTTCTGGCCGGTTAACCTGAAGCGACCTACAAAGAATATTAAACAAAAAATTAAAGGCAAGCTTCCTGGCTTCCGCTAAATATTGCAAAAAGAGGGCAACAGCTTCGTGCTATTAATTTTTACCTCCTACATGTGCTTATACTGCGCTCATTTCCTAGGCAGGCTGCTCCCGTGGGCTGTTGCTTCTAAACAAATTCCCTTTCGAATGAAAATTTGCAAACCAGTTGCGATGCATCCATACTGCGAGGATGCAGGCTTATGCTTTCGTGCGATACAAGAATAACTCCCAGTAATAAAATTTTAAGCACCTCTTTTTTTACCCGCACTTTTGACCACGCACGGGCTTCATAAAATTGAGTGGGTGGCTAAGCGTTCTACGCCCGTCATTGATGCCACATCGCCTATAGCCATGAAGTAGTGAACTAAATACAGCGTGCATGATCAAAGGAAAGTGCATTATGTAAAGACAAGGAAATGTTCCATCGTGTAAACTGTGGTGCCATTTGATTTTAGAGAACAAAATATAACCCGCGGTCATCAGTTACATGTGATCAACGATATGTATTACTATATGACAGCCAAATTGTTAGATTAATAAGAAGAAAAGCGTCTTTATTAATGTGAAAAAATTACTTGGCTATGTTCGCGGTATCGTGTTCGCAGAAAGTGGACGCAAAACGTGTCGGCAACCCTTGCGTCGTTCGAGGAAGAGTTAGGAGGAAAAGAATGATTGCATGCGATAGAAGATTATAAAATGCCAATGCGCGTGAAATTTGGTTCATGTGGGGCAATTCGTTAATTTAGTAGAGGCAAAAAAGTCGATTAGACGTAGAAATAGTCCAGATGTCGATCTGGTGGGTGGACGTCATAATAGCCATGGACGTCGAAATTGTGGAAAATACGCAACCAAGCCGGACGATAGTTTGAAGCAGATTAAAATGCGATTATTTAACCATAATTAATCAAACAAAATGGTTTGGCTGATGTGGAGTAATTAGAGGCGAATAAAAACCGTGGAGGTCGATGTAGTGGGAGGACGTCGAAAGGGTATAAAATGAACAAAAAAAGGTTAAGAAAGAGTAAACCAGGTTAAACATGTGTTAATTGATGTAAAAGTAAAAAGGAAAGTACGTGATGGAAAAATGCTGAAAAACAGAGACGAACGAACAAAAACGCTAAGACGTCACAATAGTGAAGAGAAGAGAGGCGACGAGTGTGGAAGAGGCTCAATGCTTTCGCATTCTCCTAGTGCGGGTCGCGGCAGTGTTCTCTTTTTTTTATTGCAGTAACACAAAGGAAGCAGCTCTGTGTCCTAATGCATTTTTTTTACTTTGCTCGTCATCATCATCAGGATCAGCCAAACTAAGATCACTGCAGTGCGGGGCCAATACGCGACAAGGCAGAGCAGCACTGTGTATGTGCGCTCTTTCTTGTCCTGCTCCTTGCCCGCGCTGTTCTACAACTCATATTAAGCTCTTTTATCTCCAATCTTAGGCCGCATAGGTGAGCACTTAGAGAACACAACAGTGATATGCTTTTCTTTGGCAATTGCCGGTTAGCTCAATTTGGTAGAGCGACTGCTCTGGTGAAGCGGTAGTCCCGGTTTCGAACCCCGGACCAGGACGAATTTTTATCTACGAGGTTTCTGAGAAAGCTGCATAGCTTTCCTTTGTTGCCGCATGGCTGTGCTCGAGTGGATGTCAATGAGTAATTACTCCCTTATTACAAACCTACTACACCTTGGGGGGATTCCCCTAAAGATTTGATAACTAGAAGGTGCCGGCCAAATGTGCTTCAGCAGCTTTTTAAAATTCCGGTGATTTATTTCCCACTCTGGGGGTCTCCTGCGAATACTCGTCCAAGAAAAAAGCACTCCCCTACTGCTTCCACCACCTCTGTTGTCAGAACGGAAAACTTTATGCCTGCAGTCCAGTGTCTGGAAACCCCAAAACGGCTTTGACGGTTTGCACATTTCGAACCGCGTATCCACGTGGAGGTAATCTTTTGCCTGCAATAAAACAGCAAACCGAATAGACTAGGCTTCTGAAGGACCGGTCTCAGAGCATCCGCCAATTCTGCGCGCGGAGATCAATTTTTCCCTTCAGCTTAGCAATCCCAGCAATTCGGAAATCCTCGCATTTTGGAATCGTACTGCGAGGGGCGTCACTGCATTCGAATGCGGGCGTTGTAGCGCCTGGGTGATGGGTTTCAAATTTTTTAGGTGGTTATAATACTATTACGACATTACTCTGCAATTTTGCTCCACTATATGACCACTGAAACTATCGCCTTTGGTTGACAAGGGCAAAATCCTTCACGATATGACAAGTATTTCTGCGCCGTAGGTATTTTTTTAATACTTTATTGAAGTACGCTTTGTATACGAACTCATTACAGTGAAATATTGTCACGGACTTGCGGAAGTCCCACGACGGGCCAACACACTTCAACCTCCTCCTCCTTGCTTGCGCTTTCTTGCCCGTCGCGGAACTTCCGCAAGTCCGTAACAATATTTCGTAGCATAAATTACATTTTTTATCTCCTGGGGTCATGTCGCTGCAGATGTGCACCGCCGTTCTACTTTAGATGGAGGGAAGGATTTCAGACGGACGAAGAGAACTTGCATCTGCGCACAGAAAGCTCAAATTAAATTAAGAGAAAAAAATTGCGCTGCTGAAGCACGTGAGCTTTGGAAGCTGCGAGAAAAGGCGACACAACACTGATGATTCCTCTAGCGCAAAGAGGACATACACTAGAAGCGCACTTCCCCTCACACTACAAAGGCTGCACACGCATTTCTTTGAGACACGTTCGCTGTGCGTCACCATATCGAAAGAATGCTGGACAGCTGTGGACTCGACCTGACAAGCGTGAAGCTATTACTAGCCTTCTCCGCGTCTTTTTGAGATGGGCCAAAAAAAGCTTCTCTTGGATTTTCTACATACACAATGGAGAGATAGAAACAATGTTCAAACACATCCTAAAGTTTTTTTTCTTACCGCGCAATTTTTTCCCCGTTGTTTTCTGTACTGCGGACCGACTGCACCGACGAAGAGCGAGCGAGCGACAAGCCTGGCTAAAATTAAGGGGAACAATAAGGCGGAATTCAGCGCACAACATGAGCCTTCCCGGGGAAGGCGCAGTTTGCGTGCAGGTGCGCTGCAGGCACGAAGCGACGGTACAAGAGAATTTTGGTGAGGTGAGAGGACACAAGCGGTGCTCACTTACGGGTGAACCTGGCATCCGCCGTGTCGTGGGCGATGTCGCCGCACTGGTCGGCCAAGGCCTGCGCTACTTCAGCTAGGCCGTCGTCCCAGACCTGCAGCCATAGCCGCAAATAAAGAAGGAACAGGGCTCGTTGGTATGACACTGGCGTGGGAGCGGGTGTGCGTGGGCAGGACTATGCAAGCCAAGTTAAAAGAAAGAACCAGCATTTTTCGTAAACAAGCCACTAATTTCTCTCGAAGTTGGCAAAAAGATGGAAATTTTGGTTGCGTACTGAGGAAAAATCATAATGAACAACAGCACAACTCTTCCTCAGCTTAATTTTTTTTCGGATATGACTTGCCTTTTAAAGCTGCACATCTTCTCTTTTATTTTTTTCCCATAACATTGGCCACGCTGCAGAAAACCTAAGCCTTTCAAGCCGTTTTCATGCACCTACCGGTATATTAATTAGTCATATATGGCGCATTTCTAAAGAAGCGGCGTCCTTTGCCTGGAGCTCCAGAGCAGCGATTACAGGTGGCGCTTAGAACTAAGCAAAAGCGCAGGAGGGTTGTGATTTTTCCAAAAATTATTTATTTTTAAAATACCCCGGACAATAAGTCCAGGCAAGCTGGGCATGTCAGTCAGTGAAATCACAAGAAGCAGCATGGCAAAAAAAAAGAGGAACAAATAGTTCAGGAGGGTGTTTTTGCGAGCTAGTTTGTTTAACACTGCTTAAAACGGAACAGCCCAAAACGCAGGACGAAGAGAGTAACGGACAACACAGGTGCTTTTAGGCACCAATAGCACTGGTTGGTTGTACCTCACAGGACAATGGTTTAGGTAACTGACTTCAACCTGTTATTGGGCGTGGTGAAAACTTGTCTGTTTTTAACCATTATAGGAGTTAGAGAACTACGGGGGGGGGGGGGGGGTGATTCCGTGTTCATGTCGCAGATAACAGCGTTAAATACAGTAAGGGGTCCAGACTGAGTTTGTGATCAATTATACAGAGAAATATTCTAACCTTAACTTTTTCTTCGAGGTTCTACTCTTTACATTTTATTCATATCCATTAAAGTTGGGAAAGTTGTGGGGAGTGAACCTTTGCATATGCATCAAAGATAAACCTAACAGCTCTTCTCTGTATTCTTTCCCGATTTTGTATATTAGGTTTAGTATACGGGTTCCGCACTAAGCATGCATATTGGAGTTTAGGTCTTATTATAGAAGAATAACAAAGTGGCTTAACTTTAGGAGGTGCATTTTTGGCTTGTCTAAAGTAGCATACTTTATAAAACGCGGGAGAGAAATTATTGCTTATATGAAAGTTCCACGACAGATTGCTCATTATAGATACACTTAAATATTTGTGGGTAAATAATTGTTCAAGAGGGAATGAGCCTAATTTAAATTGATATTTTTCCGGGTTATCGGTACATACGCACTTTCGTAAGCAATCGGATGCATGCTACACTGGTCGCACCGTTTCAAAGCACTGCTCACAGCATTGTTCGGGTAATTCTGATTTTACTTATTTTTAGCTACTCTGAACAAAACACAATCATCGGCGATCAGTACATATGCAGGGGTGGGCTAATCACTTCCTCAGTATCACTGATATATCAAAGACAAACCAGACGGCCATATACATCTCCCTGCGGAAGACCAGGTGAAACTGGAAGACATCGCGAAAGTTGACCACCCAGTTCAACAAAATGGCTACAGTCATTTATACATGTTAAGCAAATATCGGGAATGGCAATTTCTTTAATTTTTAGAAATAGTTTATCATGCGGAACTTTGTGGAATCCTTTGCTATTCTACAAAAAAAAATGCATAAATTTGATCTCGAACAAGAAACAGAAGTGCTAATTGATGTGTAAAAGACCCTGTATATGTGGTTCGTGAGTTTTGGGGGAAACTGACCTTCAAAATTGTTCTCGAGTGCCGTCCTGTACAAAATTACATCGTAATTGTGCATGAATATATTAGATAAGTCGCAAATAAATTTCATTCACTCTAATCGAACACGACTGAACAAGAACACCCTTAAAGGGCTTGACAGGGGCCACAGGCCTCATTGTAGACAACCGGCAAACAGCGCGCAGAAACAAAATTGGACCAAATTGAATCTGAGCGATCACTCTACGAAAACGAAGTACTCAATGTACTTAATTAATAAAACCTACAGCACTCAAGGTATACAAAGGGACAAAGCAGGAGGGCTAAAAGAAAGGACACAGCAATAAACATATGTAATAAAAAATGATTTGCGCATTCCACAAAGAGCGATAACGGCACTTTAGCAAATATATGCGTTTCAATATATTTATTTCGTAGACGACGTAGTGCAGTTACTCAACAGTTTTGGAGTGAGTGCTTTTGTTTATGGTGGTAGCTGAAATCGCAACATTCGATAAAAGCCATTTGTTCTAGGGGCTGTATTTTCTATCGATTAATTTCATTTTGCATGCATTTGGCCCTCTTCTATTGGTAGCTGCTCCTAGTGACGTAGGACTTGCGAGAAGATGTCACGCCGGTCGTGTCAAAAACACGCCAATGATGGCGCTTTCTTGCATGAACGCGTCTCGCGCTCACGTCGCACTGAATGACGATGCCCACAAATGACGGAGTATGACGACGCGTTTTACACGCCTGACGAGCTTTACCGGCGTTAATCCAGTTTCGGCAAAGTAACTGGGTGTCGGTCGGCTGTCAGAATAATTGGCGCAGCGTGGTGCCTGTGACTCAGCCGGATGGATGCGTCGGTAGGAAGGTGGTTAACATGGGGGCCGCCACCAGACCTCCTGCGTCTGCGACTGGCCGTTCGCTTCTCCGCCTGTTGTTCCCATACAAAAATATCCTATGGCCGGCTATAGTTAACTGGCCCAAATAGCTATAAACCTTTCCTATGGCAGTCTATAGCAGTAGTTTCAGGCGGATATAATTTTCTATAGACAGCTAAAAACGTTTGTATGGTTCAGAAGCTATAGCTCTAGTGACAGATTTTTCAATAGCTAGCTGTAGCCGCCGCTTTGGGTATGTATAGACGATCATAAAAGGCCATAGACGGACATAGCTTAACATGAAGTTTTTTTCATAGACGCCCAAAGGACATTTTTGCATGGGTTGTTTCGTCACGATTGACATTGCTGCCATGTGAAACAGATCGTTACAAAACGCGGTTCTATGTTTAGGTATCTCCCGCAATTCCAAGTGCCGGTAATGGACTCTGTTACGCTTCAATGGTTCGAAATAAAACCCAACGTCCATTTTTTTTTTCAAACTCATTTTTTACTGCTTCATCACCGTTGCTGCTTAAATGTCAGAAAGCTGAAGTAAATCAAGTTGTTTGAAAAGAAGTTCGCTTGGTTGTCACAAGAACCATCTGGAAAATTCCGAGAAGTCCTATTTTGTACCCTAACCACCGTAATATAACAGTGTGTTAGCATCTCATTCCTAGCGATAGGATTAATTAGGCATGAGAGTATGAACTAGCTAAAGACGTTTTTTTTTTCCCCAACTGTATACTGATTAGTCAGACAACGCTCTCTGACACTAAATGCGATAACATTCCTTGGTCGCATGCTTCTTGCAAGGTCGAGGGTTAGGCTTACGAGATTCTTTTCCTTACGTTCCTTTTTATTCACCAGGAGGCAAGCATTTATGCCAGTGGAAAGCGAGTTTTAAAGAAGTCGGTCCGTTTACTCCACACTGAATCCTGGAGAGCACAACCAACAGCACAGGCCAGTTTAGTCACACTGCGGAACCAAGATCTCTCCCGCTGGTCTCTACCCTTTTTTACGCGAGCTGCGATCGCCCTATCTCATCTTCAAAACAACCGAGCTGAAACGCACGAGGGAGGAAAATGACTAGTAGAAGATAAACTTCAATGGCCATAGGTTGTGGACTTATGCCCAACACTCTAGCAGCGTCCGCAAATCTTCAAACTTCTTCCTGTCAGACTCGGAATGCAAGAAAAGTGCACCACCTGTTATACACCCAAACTCACTACATTTAGGCGTCCAAGTGTAACTGCTGAGAAGCGTGTTGTCCACTGACTTCAAATCTCGCGCCACTCACGCAGCCGAGCGCGAAGAACGGAGCTCAGCGCTCTAGATAGTCCTTCCTCGAAGGCTCTGACGTCCGAGTTCAACGGCAGAGCACTCCAGGCGCCGCAACCAAGTTCTGGACACACTTCACGATTGTTTCTTAGGCCCCAGAAGGTACTGCAACGTGAAAAGACATACGACCAGATTTGTGAACCGGGAACCGCGCTTTCTAACGATCCATTTCAGCTAGAATGCATTAGGTGAGCAAAGAAACACCATGTGGGAAGCAAATGGCCAATCACAGACACGGCCGGGATGGTCACCGTGCCGCAGCTAGCCACTCTCCAGCCCGTCTAAGTCCCATGGATCACGCTGCGCCAGTTCTTCGTACAACCGACGCCCAATTTACTTTCCGAGGCGGGACTAGCGCCCATAAAGCTCGGAAGGTATGCAAAAATTGTCGTCGTTCTCCTCATTCATCGGCGAAGGCGTCGGTCTCCCCGTGCAGCTTGGGCGCGGCACGGGTTTATGCAAGTAAGTGGCATCATTGGTGTGTTGTACAGCCACGACCAACGGAATGTCTTCGCCCAAAGCCTACGTCACTTGAAGAAGTGACTAATGGCAGCGAGCGAAATTAATGGAAAATGAAATTAATCATTATAAAACACTGCCTCTGGTCTGTTTTGTAGCAGCATGGCAGATTTCAACAAAACTATTGATCGCAATTGTATCTTCTGCTTTTCAACTTAATTTACACAGAGGCGGCTTCGCAACGACGCAATGGGTGATGCTACACAGTCTGCCCCCCGTGCTTGCTCTAGTCTCATAGCTTTGAGACTCTAACTCTAGTGCTGCACAAGACTTAATGAGAGCAGATAGTATCGCTTTCTGTAAGTCTTACATAAAAACCTGATGTATTTTGAATGCTACAAGGAAATGCCGTAACTGCGCTGCATATACACAGACTTGCTAGTTGAGGGACACTGCTTATATATAAACTGCGACTCCTCGTGCAGTTTTTCCTAAGCACTCATGTTGAGCACGCATATGCTACAAACTTGTTGAAATGATGATCAAACGAAGGCAGTCATGTAGATGCACATAGTCTTCGAGTGCGTTTCCCAAGACTGGCACTGGGATTGTTAACAGATCTCACTTCTCAGAAATATTGGGAACAGTGACGTGGATTAAAGACCATTGGAGGCATAAGGGAGACAAGACAGCCTCGCCGCTGGAGTGTAGCTCACCAAAAAAGCGAATGTTATGAGACATATAAGTTCGGGAAACGTGGTCTGTGGTCTTTTTGACCCCAGAAATAAAATCTAGCTGACTGACACAAATCCAGCAACTAGGTCGAATACTGTGTTTCTCTGAGTCGAGAGTAACGTATGTCGAACGGAATTATCCCCGGAAACGGCACTTGTAGCCGCGGTTGGAGCACATCGTGGATATGCCACGCAGGTGCAAAGCCTTGCATTGTAATACACACTGAAGGGTGTGAAAATCTTACTGAGCTTGCCTGTAAAGGGACACTCTATCTTAAATATCTAAGTAAAAGCGCTTGATACAATTCAAGCATAGATTGTTCGAATATACGCCACCCTCTTTAGCCTTTTCTCCGAGTGAACGCGATAAAGGTTCCCTGAAAGACTGGTTATTGTACACGTTTGGCGAGCGGTATTGATTGCCTTACTACAAAAAAAAAAATTTTTTCAGTGGCAGACAGAAAGTACTACAGTCTGCGTCACCCTTGTCTAGAGCGCCCGAGCGGTGCACTTCCCTGCAAATAGAGTCAGGTCTTGTCGCAGCCGCTAGGTTCCAGGGGCAAAACTTACTCCGGAGTAATGCCGGATAGACCCGCAAACAAAGCAGACACGACCACTTGGCCCAGAAATCAGGGGCTGCTCCCTAATATCAGTTTTTATTACCAAGTACACACATCCCGAGCGCTCTGCACAAGGGTCACGCGGACTGTACTACCCTATGGCCTTGAGGACGACCGTCACTGAGGTGTACTACTGTTGAGAAATACTAACGCCGTGTACACGCAAGTAAAAATTAGCCTGACTGTTCACTGGAGCCTCGCATACAACAGCGAATGAGATGTGTCGCAGAGAACGCCAAGATTTCGCCCTTTATGTC
Source organism: Amblyomma americanum (assembly GCF_052857255.1). NCBI lineage: Eukaryota > Metazoa > Arthropoda > Arachnida > Ixodida > Ixodidae > Amblyomma > Amblyomma americanum. The sequence goes on along the minus strand of NC_135497.1, from coordinate 198,141,260 downwards.
ATCGCCATAAGTGATAAGTGAAGTGTAGGTACCCCAGTGTCCAGCGAGGCAAACGTTGACAAAGCAGGGCTTCATGTGCGACGTAAAACATACTGGTCATCCTCAACTGACGTGACTATGGTCCTCCGGGTTAAGTAGCCGTACTTCAGTTAAATCTTTTGGCTAACCTAATATCCTCTCATCCACTCGGGGTGGTTTCTTGCAGTGCGCTGCCACGTGCATCTTCCATTCCGTGAAAAAGTGCCACTAGTGTGCGGTCTGATCAATTCTAGTGTTGCATGGATACCATGTAGTTAATGGCGCTCTCCGAAAAGTAACATCCAGGCCGAGAGCCCACCATGGAGCAGGGGACGATTTCATAACATTCGAGCTACTACTTACTCTGCATGGGCGAAAATTATTCAGAAAACACGCCGATCGAGCTAGCCAGGGGCACACAGCGTGATCGAAGGCCAGCGCAAACATTTCATCTTCGGGCGCCGAGGTTTTAGCATTTGTACCGATCTTGGTATGCATTATAAATGTCTTCCTTGTTAACTTCGTTGTCTTCTGAACGAAACTGGCGTAATTAACGCATAAATGCAAATGCGATATCATCGAGAAACGTGAATATTGTGTGTAATATATGTTCGAGCTCAAAAAATCTTCAAAGCTTATACTGCCCCTATGCATTTTCAGCGTTGTAGGATGTGGACTTTCAGAATTTTAAATTTCCTACTAATTTTAATGCTGTAAACTACATTTCAACGTTTGTTTTCAATCAGCAGGTAGAATTCTACTGTTTAACTACAACAAACTTTATAAGGTCTGGTTGGTCTCTTGATTATAGGCAGACCTGCAGGACGGACCGAGTAGTTATTTCAATCTACGGGCCGCAAATGCGGCTCAGCGATAAAGAATCTCGCCTGGCGCTCATTGCTGCGAACGATCCGCGCGCGGTGCGTTTCGGTGCTAACGAATCATTTGATCCAGCTTCCATGAGGAGTAAAAGTCCTGTAGCATTTCAAAATTGCGTCTGGTTCATCGTGTGGATCATTTTGCAACAGGAAAATTCAACCAGAGCGAAAGCTTACTCTTGCAATTGATATCTCTCTTCTATACAACTACTGGCACTCTTGGTAACTTGTTTCAGTATTTTATTTAAAAGCAGATTCGAGAAACGAAGTTATAGCCTACGCACCTAGCGACGTAACCATGTTGCTTCGCTATGTCTTCGCTACACTTGGAACCTCACCTTTACAAGTCGACTAAATACGGTTACCGTTTGTTCCTTCGAACACCAGCATAATTTCCATGGCATGTCCGGTTCTTAGTAACCGAGTATAAGGAGTACTCTTTTTTTTCAGCGTTGGTCGACTCCTCGACAAGCAACTGGTACTAATTTGTTTGTGCCTGAGCTACCCCAGCCAAAGTGCATAATACATTCCCTCCGTGATAGCGCAGTGGGATCGTTCTTGATTACCACGCTTGGGCCCCACTATTCACGAACATAAGTTATAGAATACTGCCACAGTTTCGACCTCGCGTATTGATAACAATCCTCCGACCCTAAGCCTACACTACGATGAGCTCACCAGTTCGTACATGTTAGCCGCGGGCTTGTATCTGTTCAGCTGACCCATGGCCACCAGGCTGCGGAGCTTGTTGTGGCGCCTGAGGAACGCTTTCTTGTCGGCGCTCGACAGGCCCCGCATGAGGATGGTGCAGTTGCGGTTGCGCGGCTGGCAGGCCGTGTGAACGACGCCGCTTCTCGTTTTCAAGTAGGCGGTCCTGCAGGGTTGTTGTGCCTGGCCGACGATGGGCCAGCCGGCGAGCAGCGAGGCCGCCAGCCAGAGGGCGGTTGACGGCCACATCTCGACCACAAGAGCCGCTCCGACGGCCACACACGAACCCCTGTGCATAAACGTGCGGTTGCCACGAGCACACCTTAAATACAAGAGCACCGTTCGAAAATTTTCGTGAGACGTGTTTCAGCGGTACTGGTACAAAGGAGAATGCAGCTTTTCGGCATCGCGTTCACAAGCCGAGAACAAGGCCGAGCTTTTGCCTCATAATATCACTCCCACGCAAATGATTGCATTAGGCTGGGGAGCTGGAGGACCGTCAGTAAGGTATCGTTTACTGTTGCATTGTGTATAAAGTTAGAAAACAAGGATTCATGACATAATATGGCAAGTGCCATTAACACTAACTACGCTCCATCTCACCTCCTTCCTGTCTTCAGGGGCCAGAAAGAGAAGTACCAGCTCAATTTAAGATACATTTGCCTTCTTCACGGATAAGCAACAACCTAAAGATAATATCTAACAGCACTGAGAGGATAGAACCACTGTCAGCTGACCATTTTCCTCAGAGTGCAAGGAGTGACGATGGGCTATGCATCACACATCCCCACTAAAATTTCTGGCTTAGCGCTAAACGAGAAATGTCCCGCCGTTTTTTCACAGACTCATTAAAAAACGAATATTTGTAAAGCAGTATCGTTTCTGCGTTCGGTTTACTTTATTTAAGAGGACAAATTTTTCCAAAGTGTAGAGTGTGCTCTTCAGTTCGAGTGTGTGTTGTCAATGAAGATTTTTTTTTCTTGTCCACTTCGGCTATTATTTTATGCCTCCGGAGCTGTCCGCGTGCCTGACGCTGCAATAATTGTGTGCCAAAATCTGTCCTTGCACGATAAAACCGAAGAACGCGCCACTGGCAAACCCTCGAGCTCTGGAACTAAAAAGAACTTCCAATCTCATCTTAGAGCAGGAGTGGGTTCAACTTAAGGGTTAAATTTACGCACGAGACCTACTGCATGTAAGACGCAGCATCATGACCCGTACTCGCACCTCAGCCCGCAATGCTCCGTGAACGATGACGAACGTGCTTACTACAGGAATTTATTTTTATAACGATGATGTACGATAAATTTTGATGGCGCAGGGGCACCGTTGGCCAAAAAGCGTGTTTAGCCACAAAAAGGTGTTCGCTCTGCTTAAGGTAGAGTCGGAGACTTATTTCCCAAGAATTTCACCTCAGTGTGGCCGAAGCACCAGGCCAGGGGAAAGCTCGTACCTATTTTATCATCTGTAGGTACCTCACGGCACTGAGGATCTAACTTCGCCCCTCCCGCATGCGAGGCATATGCGAGGCATATGCTCAAACTACAATGCCACTGCTGCTGCGGTCCTTCTTTTTATAAGAAACGTATTGCACTGGGAATCTTTTGAGCTGCGGATGCTGCGGACGAGGTAATACAATCTTGATGTAATTAATTACTAGCTCAGCCAAATAAGTCACAAATACCCGTAGCAGCAAAGAAAATTCGCTGAAAAATAAGCAGCTGAAATGACGCTTACTGGCGACTACCTATCCCATTGTGACGATACAACTAAAGACAAGATGTAGAGAAGGAACCACAAATAGGCGCTATTGTAAAATATTTCTAATGCAAAGAAGAAGGAAGTGCGACTATGGCTCGAGCCAGTACGTACTAACCAGTGGCTACAACTTTTGAGAAAGCTTGGGGAAGCGCGTAGATTTCTTAGTGCATTCGCTGGACTTCCGTTGTTGTGTACAAGTGAGCGTGCACGCAATATACTTGATACTTCAGCATAAATAGCAATTCTTAAGCGCGCTGCTTGGATAATTGAGGTGTTAATTATGTGGAACTATAGCGAAGCCAACGTTTTTTATTCAGTTTTCTTCCAAACTGGCTACGCATCATTTTTTTTTTTTGCACCGCTAGCAAAAGTTAGAAAGTCTGGAATTAAACGGAGTGCAGATTTTTTTGCTACTTACCGTAGCAGCCTGTGCCGGTTGAGAAAAAATGTGCGCCGAAGAAAAAAGAAGTGATGAGAACACAATCTATATATCAACCCGAGTTAGACGAATTCGCAGTACTACCATATCTCGGGACGGAGGCTTAAAGCTAGGTGTTAAATCGACGAGGATGGAACGCACTCTGACTGCGCATGTCCAAGTGCAACTCCAGTCCTTGTTTGCCAAATAGGCATGCAGTGTCAAGGCGCGAGACCGACGCAGCAGTTTGGCAATGGTTTAGGCTTGTAACCGAACTTGAAGCGGAGACAAAACAACTGGTTATCTGGACACCACTGGTCGTTGTTTGTTTTAGCTTGCTCGGATCTTTGTCTGCAATGCGGCGTCGGTGGGCCGTCACTGCGGGAAGCGAATCGACGCCGCTTAAGTTCGCCGCACTATCGAATGTCCTACAGGAGCGCTGAGCCGCGTGGAATGCCGTCACCGGGGCGGGCGCGGCGACGCCGGCGTAACGCGATTCTTAACTGGTGAACGCAAGCGGGCTTTTGCACCCCGTGGTGAAACAAGTGCACTGACGCATCCCGCTAGGTTAGCATCATAACTTCGCCGGGGGCTACTTGCGCGACTGTGGCCGGCCGCGAAGCGAGGTGGTTCCAACCCACTCACCAGTAGTGTTGCGCCCCGGTGCCAGCGCCCGCAGTGAAAAACACTGGGGGTGGTCCGTCTCTCCCGGCTCGGTGCACAGCTGCCAGAGCCGTGGCTGCCCCCTTTGAGGCTGCTGTGGCATGCGGCCGCCGCGCCTATTCACGGAGGCAGCTGCGTCACGACGACCCAGCGTCGTGCATGCCTTCGCTGGCCTGCGCGTGAAGAGAGCAAGTGACCGGAGAACGAAGGGAAGAAGGCGCTCGAGTTGATGAAAAGTCCCACGCCTGACGCATATCGCACGTTCCCTTTCAGTGCAGTGCGCCCCTACGAGGTACTTGGGGGTGCTGAAGCGAGGACGCCGTCCGAGGGTCACATTCATGTCTGCCGGTATAGGGAGCAGCACTCGGGGAACCTGGCACGATTTGTGCAAGACAAAACAAGACGATATCGCTTGCATCCCTTTATTACTCGAGCACGTTTGTAACACAGAAGTCATTGCAGTGAAAGAAGGCACACGGCGGAAGCAAGAATCGAAATTATGAAGCAATTATTCTGGTAGTAATTTCTGGACATATTTGCAAAAATTACGCGCATTCCTTACGGCATTCCTTTTCAGTGCCGCATCTTTGCGCGTACCTGAAGGTTTTGCTCGCACTTCGACTACTCAAGTGCACGTGGCGTCTCAAGTAAACGGAGCTTGGCTCTGCATGTCAAACTGCAGTTATGGGCGCCTTATGGAATTCAGCAGGTACAATGCGCTGTGTAAGCGTATATAAATTTCCTAGAAAATGTCTACAAGGACTCCACATCCCCGTAGTCCTCCACGGGATGAGTCAGAGTGAGTCAGGATGAGTCAATAAGGATGCCAGGCAGGAACACGCAATTTATTCTTTGGTTTGCACTGCAATTCGTGTCAAAAGCGTTCCCGTCAAAAGACATGAAGATTTTTAGGTGCGTGGATGACTTTTTAATTGATCTGAAGAAACAATCACCTTTTACGTACCCGCAGACTGTGGAGGAAGTTTTAGGCGATTTTAAAAGTCACGCAGAATGTTCGGAGTTTACCTATGAACTCCCGAAGGAAAGCAGGTTGCAGTTAGATATTGGCATTACCATTACTGACGAAGGTGTTCGCTGAAAGTATTGTCCTGGAGGCTGTAAGGAACTGTTGCCTTTCGATTCCACACACTCGAAAATGGTAAAACGCATCATTGCCACACGTGCCTGGAATCTTCTCTCAAAAAGACGCGCAATTGCAAAATGCACAAAGCTTTAACGGCCAGAATCGCAAGCTAAAACAGGCGGGCTTTCCCTGTTCGGTTTTACTCTAAGCGAAGCGTTACTGTAGAAAGTCAAAGAATAACGAAAAGTAAAAAAAGAAGTTAAAGGTGAATTCTCAGAAAAGAGAATCAGACCCGTGGTAATTCTGTACACCCATAAAGGTGCACCTAATATCTGAAGCATGTTGCCGTCAAGTATAAAGTTTGCATCGTTTTTTCTTCCCACAGGAAACTCGCATCATTGTGCCAAATGATTAGCTCACGAACTCATAAGAAAAAAGTGTGTCAAACAAAGCATGCTAGCGCTTTCGTGGAGTGTGTGGCGGGGGTTGTGTATAGGATCTAATTGACGTGTGGAAAAATTTACATTGGTCAAACAGGTCGTTGTAATGATGAACGTTGAGAGAGCGCAAACTGTCACTGAAGAACGGAACAGACTCAAACCTGCCGCTTCACTGCAAGGAATGCGGGAAATAAAAAAAAGACATGTTAACCAAGGCCTCAAGAGTAAAGACACAATAGCGCGCAGATTGATACAGGCGCACCAAATTAGAAAGAGCGGGAGTGCAAGCGTTAGTATTCCTTCCGTCATGATGCATAAGAAAGAATAAGTTTTAAGATATGTTTTGCTTTCCACTGAATCACCTGTTTCCCCTCTTTTTTTGCCACCTTTGAGACCTGGTGCATGAGTAGCCACCTGTTGTTTCCTCCCTTCCCCCGTGGCTATTTAAGCAGCTGCTTCTGAAGTCAATAAAGTGTTGCAAGTAGCGCATGTCCCGTCGTTCTCCTATTCTGTGTGCGTCGTTGTTGAGCTTAAATTCTATAATCTATGCACCAACTTGCCCCGCTAAGTGTTTTACTGAACTAATGGGGCTACCATGACCGCCTCGGCCGGAGTGTCAGTCCTCACTGTGGGCTAGCGAGAGCACAGCCACGGATATTTTGCAACGTCGCGGCGGTAAATAACAAACACACACACACACACACACACACACACACACACACACACACACACACACACACACACACACACACACACACACACACACACACACACACACACACACACACACACACACACACACACACACACACACACACACACACACACACACACACACACACACACACACACACACACACACACACACACACACACACACACACACACACACACACACACACACACACACACACACACACACACACACACACACACACACACACACACACACACACACACACACACACACACACACACACACACACACGAGAACGCACCTTCCGTTCAATGTTTACATGGTTAAAAAATACATCGAAGGGTATGCTGAGTTTTGTCCGCCAGTAGGAAACCAGAGCATAGTACATCGCTCCTCCAGTGTTCGTGTCCAGCTTTCGTACCAGCCCTATAGGCGATCTGAGGCCTAATACAGCACGTTGCACAGCCATGATGCATTATTTTTCCTTGAATGCCCAGTTTCCACATTTCTTACTCGGCTATACTAAAAAGCAACCAATTTTATAAGTCATGGCTTTTTCCTTTAGTATGGACGCTTACCGCATGAGCATGGTCACTGAAAATACACTGAGCTGCATCAAGTTTTTGTGCTTAGTAAGATCCTTTGTGATTGTGTGTACGTTCCTTCGGTAGCAAAGCACGCTTTCAATGGCGCAAAATTTAAAGTAACAGATAGTATACATTTTCCCGCCGCTCCCGCCTAAACTCGCGGCGTTGGTGATGCAATCGAGTTTGGTTGGTTTGCTTCGCTTAATTTAAAACTACAAAATCCCACTCCGGAAACTCCTAAGATAGTTTCTCTGAACCCCAATCGAAAACAATGCAAGCCAACGACAACTTCTAGGGATTCTTTTTCCTAGTTCACTTGCACTGATACTTTGCACGCTGACTATCGGCCTATTACCTCCCATTCTGGTTTGAACAGCAGGGCTTTACCATAACGTCCTAAGGGGCTTTCGTCTGTACTGGGTGCTGAACATGGATTGGGCGTCCTCATAAAATCTTTGCTGTCGTACACACTGTCCGGAACATCAGTCAAGCAGCCATCGCGGACTCAATCGACACGTTGCGCCTGCCTTCGCGAGTGAGGAAGTTTGCAAACTCGTTGTTCAAGACAACACATTCGTGATACGGATCAATGGAGGTGCCATGGGGTCACTTATCACTATTCCCAAAGGAGTGACATTGGCAACAACTGGTTCAATTAGGGTTTTATCCTTCCCGGGTAGAGCTCACGCGCCACACCTCTTAAGTTTTTGGTCTACGCCGATATCACAGTGCGAAGAACTGCTCTCGGATTGAAAACTCAAGCTGCTGCTCTCCTACTGGCCCCGGATTTCGCAACCACCTTTGAAACGTAGTTACGATTATGCCTTTAACGATCCACAAGTTCGAGACGGAGATTTCCTGCTCCCTTCAAGTTAATCCTTCCACTCAGACACTGGCGCAAACCGCTATATTGCTGCCAAGGTTGGCGGAGCCCGCCTAAATGTCTGACGATGCCCGATGAGGAACGCTTTCCAAATGCGCCCTGTATACGAATCGTTCCTGCAATGCCCAAGTGCACCAAAATCAAAGGCATCAATCAGGAGACTCTGGGGGTCATCACTGATTTTATTTGCTTTACCCCAATAGTGTCTCTGCAGGATCATGCACGTTACGACCCGTTGGACGAACTAGTTCATCAGCGATGCGAAGCTTGCAGGCTAAAGACAACCTGTTCGCATTCGGTGCGGGTGCTCAGTGCTTATGCATTAGCTCACGGGTTATTATTGCTTCTACCACAACTGGTTTTTCTCCCATGCAGGTACTTACAGCAAAGTAACAAACTCACCTCTCTTTGTCATCCACAATCCTGTAATTTTGCAACTACGCTTCAAAATGCCGTGGCTGGGCATGATAGCTGACTCACTGTCGGCGCCATCGTCTTTTGTGTGGATGTCAACGCCAAGGATAGCAAGGTCAACAGCGCTCTTGGCTGTCAAAGCGAGTTCGACAAATGGACGTCTCGCTCTACAGTTGTGTGACATTCATCCTCATTCTGGCTTATCGTTTATGGGGGTTTAACGTCCCGAAGCGACTCAGGCTATGAGGGACGCCGTAGTGAAGAGCTCCGGAAATTTCGAGCACCTGGGTTTCTTTAACGTGCACTCACATCGCACAGTACACGGGCTTCTAGAATTTCGCCTCCATCGAAATTCGACCGTCGAGGCCGGGATCGAACCCGCGTCTTTCGGGCCAGCGCCGCCGAGCGCAACAACCACTGAGCCACCGCGGCGGCTCATCCTCATTCTGTACGCTTCATAGGATGCGCCAGCTTCGATAGCCACCATCTATCCACTCCACCTAGCAGGCATGGCAATTCGTACCAACATAATTCAAATCATTCGATACTTGGAAAGGTTACTGAAAGCTTCATATTTTGCTAGTGCATTAATGATTTCCTAACCTAGCTTTCGCGTCCTGTTCCATTTTAATGAGTGCTCGATCCAAATTTAGCCATACAGATTCAACGGCCCGCTCGGCCGCCTTCATGTCCCCTTCTCCCACACTCACAAACATGGATGGTGCGGCTCTCTTTTTAGCAAAGCAAGCGCTCCAGCGGGTCCGTCTACGTGCACTTGCTCCTGCGTGTGTTGCCAATCGAGCCCGAGACTCCCGCACAGATCAGCCCGCTCTTCGGAGAATACGGGCAAGGGTGGCCGTGAATTCTGCCGTTACTCAGCATCAACCTCAATTTCGAGGGCTACTTACCCTCCTACGACTTCCTGAGTGCTATTACGCTGACGAAAAACCAATACCCACAACTTTTTGTGCGTCCAACTGGTTTTGAGGCCTACCAGAATCCGGCGCCATGAAGCGACCATCCTCTCGCCTGACACAAGGGTCACATCATCGCTCGTGGCTCCATTACATTCTCGAAGCAAAGGTTTCACTCGCCTCTTTATTTTTTTTCTTTTTCGTTCAGCGGCAATATTCACAATTTTGAAAAACAGTAAAAGGACTTTCCTAAATTTCTGAGGCATACTGGCGGCCACAAGATGCATGAAGAAAACATAATTCTTCGTCATGCATGTATACAGACGGCCACTTGTATTTGTCAGGTAATTCCAAGTGTACCGCAGAATTCGGGGAGATTTTGCTTTCTACAGCCACAGAGGTGAGCGCACAAGACAGTTGGCTGAGTCTTTTTAATCCTGGCGCCTAACTAATGATTTGCATCAATGTCACATTGATGTCACTGTATGAAAGACTTCGCGTGTCATGTAGCATCGACGACCGAAAACAGTGCGTTTTACTCACTACGCATTCCTTACAAAAACGAGGCTACCAGTTTCACCGTCACCTGCGCAGGGTCGTTCGCAGATCGTGGCAACAAAATGCTAGCTTCAAAACACTGTAGCGCAAACAAAGACGAGGACAAAAAAGAACAGAAGGAACACCACGAGCACTCTGTTCTTTTTTCTCCTCGTCTTTGTTTGCGCTACAGTGTTTTAAAGCTATGTACTACCAACAAGCCCACAAAGCCACCCTGCTGAAAATGTTAGCGTTGTTCACAAACCATAACTGCACCCCCCCCCCTCCCAACCAGAAAGATGCGAACGTCTTCTTGGAGCTACCAATGCACGCGAAACGGTTCTAGCTTCATTGTCTTATTCTGCGTCACACTCTACCTGGCCGTGCACTGCACTGCCTGAAAACAGAGAATGGAGGCAGCACTTATGATCGATGCCTCGATTGTATTTTTCCCGAGTGGACGCAGTGGTTTGCCCAGCTATTGTAACTTACACGTTCGCCTATTGTTGCAAGACCACCGACAAGGTGCACAAGGCAGCGAAAGCCGAAGGTCTGTGTGAAGGGCGAGGGCACAAGGCGAAACGTCGTCGTCTCCTCGACTGCAGCTAACCTACCCGAGACCCCTCCATTACCCCTGCAAGATGAGAGTGCTAGCGCTCTTCCTTCTAGCACTAGTAATATGCGGTACGACAGCGCAGCAACCCGCTAAGAAGAAAAGGGCTCTGTTCTGCGGTGAGTGAACAACACAGTTAAGGAGTTAAACCACAGTACGCGCATGCGGGGGAGACGCTAGCATGACTGGTATGTTTTTTTTTTTTCGCATTATGAAAGCCCAACAAGATTCTTGACGATGGTTTCGATGTGTATATCACGAATGCGTCGTTCCCTCCGTAGATTGTTAGATGTGCTTGCAAAAATGCCCTTTTGTAACAGTATTTCTTTGCACTAATTAAGGAAAATTTGATTTACGGTTGTGTTACGACTGCCTGAAGTTAAACGCTACCATTAACCCATTTGCCAAATAGCGCCACAGGCAAAACGGCTCATTGCCCTCTCTACTGTGCCTGCGGCATTAATGAATGGCGGAGGTAAAAAAAAAAAAGGTTGCGAGGCACTTTCTCGACGCTCCGCGATGACTTAAAACGGCTGAGTGCTCTCGTGTCGGCGCCGAACACCCAGTCTTCGCTAATACCTGCGCATTATTCACCGCACCGTACTAGCACCGCAACTGTCGATTCAGTGGCCATACGATTTTCATCTCCCTATTTATTCTTTGCTACGTGCACTTCGCTTTCTAGCTTTGAACTTTTGTTTCATTAAGGCATGGGCTCTATAATCGCAGGCAAACTAAGTGCGTCGCCGAAATTCCACCGCACGATTATGATCATTTCCTATTACTTTCCCGCTCCCTTCGAAGGGGCGAAAAGAACTGCAGCTTTCCAGCGCAGTTAGAAGACACAAATAACACATAGGACGAATACGTTTAAAAATGCATTCATAAACTTTATGAGCTGCTTTTCTCTGTTGCAGGAAATCATTTATTCAAACCTGTGTAAACTAATTGCCTTTGAGCTCGACAGTACCTAGCGGAGCACTGCAGAAAGTGAAGTCTAAGAATTTGTTAAGCCGTTTCTTAACCTTCATAGCGTTTTGCTATCTTCCTTTATATTTTCTAACGATATATTTATAATCAGTTACTCATTTTTCAATTGTGCAATCTCTTATCGAAAATGTGCAATACTCTTTGTCATAACTGCATTATTGTGCATTATTCTGTTGTGTTCTTGTTGGTTTGCATCCCACTCGACCCTTTAAAGCCTAACCCTCAGTGTGTTTCCACTTAATAAGCTTCCCCAACCCCCAAAAAATATAAATCATCACAACGAGGTGGGATAACGGTTGTTCACATGAGCGAATTTTGTATTGCAGTTCTGCCAGACCAGTACCGGGTCTTGGCACTGGAATGCATGTGGACACACTCTTACCGCGAAGTAAGTAGGCTCGGGCTCAACAGACCCACGCAGCGTTTCACAGTGCCGACTAGAGCGCAAACGTGCACCTGCAGAGTTACGGTTTCAAGCGCACGTAAATGCCTACGAAACACCAATTACAATCTCTATTAGGCACTGCTTTCTGAACGGAGGCTCAAAGTGGTGTCTGCTGCAATTTACTAAAGCCGCAATCACCACCCCTTGTGTCTCTATAAAACACATTTCGCAATACTTCAATAGGAAATTTAACAGCACTGATTGTGAAAAAGCATTACGCGCTAGTACAAATTTGCGGTGCCCTCTTTTTAAAACTAAGGTTCAGGGGCATGCAGCGAGTTCATCTCTTGAGGGCATGCCTAAGGTTGCCTGTGTTTTCAGAGGGTGTGTAAATGGCTGTCTTTTCGCTACGATTTATTCTTATCTAGCCCTTTTTTTTGTGCTCATTAAAAAATAATAAAATGTAGAGCTCGCCTTACCGTCTTAGCTCGTGAATCAGCGAAAACTGCTATAGGTTTATTTTAGTTCTAGAGCCCTGCATACTGCCGTGCAACCACCCTAAGGTTGCGCATTCCTCCGAACTCGTCATAAACTCCTCCTGCCACGGTGGCAACCTTCAGGGTTCTTCCCGTGGCAATCAACTTCCAGTTATGTATTCCTCCGCTGTCGCCGTAACCTTCCAACCCACCAGGCCACTCGTCGCCTACCACGGCGCTGTCTCTTCCCTCTCCACTTTTTCCTTAAATGTGGAGAGGGAGATTTCCCTTTCTGCACTTTGCCGCCTGCCAATCGTGGCAGGTTGTCGCCACCTGTAATTAAAATATTTCGGCTCAATTAAATTATTTATGGTTAATTGCATTAATTCACAAATTATTTAAAGGTATTACGGCCGACGCTGTAGATTCCGCGATTTAATTTCACGATAGATTCCATCATAGCAGGTGGCAGCCACCAGCCGCGGTTGATTTTAATTCGGTTAAATTTAATGTAATTAATCAAGCTCAATTATTTAGTAAGTTCTTAAGACGTTTAGGCTGACGCTGTAGATTCCAGGGAAGAATTCAGGGCTAAATGGCATAACCAAAGATGTAACAGCTGTCCCTGTAAAAAAACGTTTTGTACTAGTCAAGCCCTCTACAGCTCTGTTTTCAAAATCCACGGTAGGCGAGTTGGAGTCGAAATGCGACAAATAAGATTTATTTTTTTTGCACACTATAGCTGCGGATGCGGATATTGTTTTAGTTTATGGGAGTCCATAAAATATGCGATTAACAAACTGCACTAATTCAAAGGGCTGGCTTGTACACATTTACTGAACAAATTGTGCGCCATAGTTCCAATCGCAGCAATTCAGAGGTCTATTCTCAAAATGTGGTTACATACTCCGCGAAAATATTTTTACAGCTAAGAGTCATACCGGAAGCGCAGTGCGTACACTGGGCTCCTGGGATGCCTTTAAGGCGAATACAAGGTCAATTCAAGGGCGACCCGGTCCACTTTGCGTGTTCAGACTGCGAGAAGTTCTCCAAGGCGTTGCGAATTTCGGTGGTATATATATATCTGAACGCTTAACCGTTTCATTCGTCTGTAACGACATAGTCGAGCGGGTTTAGGTGACCAATGAGCACTGAAATTCCCAGCGTCTTAAGTGGTCACCTCGCGGTTTTTTTTTTTTTACCGTTCCTTGATCTCTTATTTCTCTCTTTTTTTTCTTATACTAGTCGTCTTTCTCTCAGCAGTATCAAGCTGTGGATTAATATTTTCCTCCGTCCAGTCACTTATTTGCATGTTCAGGCTCGTCTCGGTATAGAAAATAAATTTAAACAAAAGGTAGTTTGATAATCGTGCTGAATATAACCAATATTACCTAATATTTTCTGCTGAAACCAGCCTTTTGTTTTTCTTTTTCGGTTTGCAGGTTCAAGCGATGATAAAGAGCATCCTGGTGAAACGACAATGGGGAGCTAAGCATCTTGCGCATGGACTGTGCAATCCGGTTTGTATATTATCATACGCTGCACCACTTGCGTATTGCCATCACGTTTTCAGTATACTGGATTGTGCTACAAAATAGAACCACCCAATATGCGTACGTTGTCAAAGACCTAGCATAAAAATGCCCAAGTCTCGTGTTCCAGAAAAATTACGCTCGAACCACTGACGGAGGCGGTGTAATTTCAGTGGGCACGCTAAAAAACTGGCTTCCTTTAATACAATTATTCTGCAACCGATTTCATCCTATATTCGAACTTTCCGTCCTGAGTCATTGGCTGAAGTGATGTCACGCCCCACGTTCGATCTCCGTATTGGTTCATGCTCAACGATGGGCTCTGGTGTCAAAATGGGATCGAATCGTATTATACCGACACTGAACGCGGAACATTTAGGCCAGTGCCCTTGGTATGGCCAGTTTCTGACCGTGGTGACACCACTACGTTTTCTCGCTCAGGAGAAGAGACGTTCGCCCTAGATTTCGCATAGCACATGACTGTTCCAGAAAAAAACAGGAAGAGGAAAGGCAGCCTTGTCTCCCTAAGGATGCCGATGGCGGTAAGGGGTGTGAAAGAGAAAAGACAAGAAGTGTCGAGCACGTCGTGTCCTCGGTCAGGTGGTGCAAGGCCGCTTAAATCAATGTACAACCTCTGCGCCAGCAGGGGGCAGGTCGAGAAGCGACTACGCGTTCGAAAACCCTAAAGTGCGTCAACTCGAAGCATTTAAACCCGAAATCACGTCGCAGAGAAGCAAGTGAGAAGTTGGGAGCGGTAAAAAAAATCCGGTGGTCGGGCGGGACGGCGGGTTAGTTTTCTAAATCGTGGCCTGGCGAGCGGAAATTGCTGCAGCCTGAAGCGGAAGAGGCAAAGCTGCATCTGGACGCATGTGGCCGCATCACCTTAACTTCTAGCTGCGACGCAGGACGGCACCGCCATCGCTTAAACTTCAATGCTCCGCCACGTAAACAGTGGCTCACCACAGCGGCCGCTGTGCCAGCTGTGCCGCTGTGCCCGCTCAATGCGCTTCTGTTGCAGCAATGTAACCATGACCTGAGATGCCGTTCTGTTTGAAATATTGTCTGATCTCTGCCGACACGAGGGCGCTGCGATTATCACAGACGATCCTTCGTGGCAGCTTAAACGTGTCAAACAACGCTCTCAGCGCATCAATTACAGCAGCTGACGTTGTCTTGCCCGTCTGTGTCTGATCTCGGTCCATTCAGAGTGCAAGCATCGGCAACAAGAAACGTGCATCCCTCGACTGGGCCTGCAAAATAAATATGCAGCGTATGCCAGGGCCTGCAATTATGAGCACTTGAATCGATGCAGCTGTCGATTCGAGGTCATCACATAAAGCTTCTGGCGGACTGCTTCATAGCAACACCACCTCAATGGACTGCATACAGCAGCCGCACGGCTCTCCTGCGGAGGCGTTGCAGTCGTCTCCCTTCCATCGGCTTACGTTGCCTTCTTGAACGGCGTTGTAGAGCTCCGATAGAACTGGGTCTTCTTGCGTCGATGCAGCGACCGTCTCTGCTGTTAGGTGTGGCCTTGGCAGGGCTCCGAACATCAAAACACCTCCCTGGTTACGCAGTACTTCATGTTCAGCACTCAGCGGAAGGCGGCTCAGTGCGTCAGCGTTCTGGTGCTTCATCCCCTATCGGTGCACAAGATTGTTGTACAGGAGAGTATGCTGTCTAGTTGGTGCTACACGATGTGAAGAAGTCGGCGCGAAGACTAGACCAAGAACAGAAGAGAATAAACATGAAACATTCAGCAGCGCTAGTGCTGCCTGGGCCTCGTCAAGCTGTATACCTACAGCTTTTAGTCCAGGCAGCCGCCAGAATTTTCTGGAAAATAAATGGAATTGAATTGAATGTCTTATGTGCCTTCTCTGCTGTCCCTCGTCTAGTTTTCACGCTGACTTCGTCACAAGATCTTCGACATACGCTGACATTTTGACGCACCAGCATGTCATGCGCGGTGACAGCATTTGTGGTTTTAGCTTCTGAGGTCCGAAATTGCCTTGCGGCCTGTTATGAACGTTACTTTTCGACCGGCAAAGCACTAACGAAATTTACTGGCTGCTTAGACCACGACAAGACCCTCTCGACCGAGCTGAGGTCGAAGGGATGACTTTCGCGTCCAGGAATGTCGCCCAAGAAGACTGTATCATACTCTTCTTGGTTCCGGTCTGACTGACGCCGCCAGTCGTGATTCCGACCGAGAGCGTTAAACCAGTTTCTTCCCAAAAGGCTGCAGGATAGAGTTTGTTCCATAATTAAAAGTTACAGCTTGCAGCTCTTTTCGTTGTAAATAACGTCGACGTTCAAAAGTGAGCACCACGCGTTTCTGACTTTCTCTTTGCACAGGGTTTGTGCAGATGAGCTAACCAGGCCACGGCTTTTTTTTTTTTTTGCTGCGTGCATGCAGCCGTAATGAGCGAACCATGAGCTCTACGAGTCGCAGTAGTTGTGTGCTAATTGTTTTCCCGTTCTGTAGGTGCGCACTGCCTGCATCGCTGTGACAAGTTGTACGCAGTCCAGTTTTCTCCTCAACCAGTGCTTATATTACATTCAACAGCGTTGAATATGAAACTATAATCAGATACAACTCAAAAAGGAAGCGGCAGGTGCCTCTCAAATGAGACCCTCGAGCCGGTGCCGTCGACCGATTTTCATGACATCGCGGTTAATCCGACTAAACCGTGGTTAAACCCCTTTCATCTGCCACTTCGTGCGATGTCACGCTAGAAAGTTCAATGGGACTAACCGCGACGTCATCAGGATCGGTAGACGCCATTGGTTGGAGGGCCTTCTTTGAGGGGCACCTGCCGCTTCGTTCTTGAGTTGTATCGGACTAGAGTGAAAAAAAAAGTGATCTTGCACGCGTCTGTAGACGGCTGCTTACATTTGGAGTTTTTAAATATCGCAGAATAGCTTCAGTATTGCTGTCTCTGCCGATGAAATTTGAGGCCATAGTCTCAAAACATGAACATCCGTAAAGGGACGAAAATCCAATCGGTGCGGGGTGTCCCATAGATACACAGTTATTCTTGATGGGTGATGATGGGATCAATCGATGTTGGTGATCGACACATCGATGGTGTTGATCTTGATGTCTTCTGGTGGTTCGGTGATCCGGTGACACGTTGCAGAACAAACTGGACAAATTCTTTGGTACACTCTGTACACTTTATTACATGGGTCAAACAAAACAATTACACTACGCCAGAGTGGTACTGGCACTGTTCTGCCTGTCACGAAACACTGACTCGTTTCTCAAACTCTCGCTAAGTGAAGTCTCTCTCAGAGTTCCACGAGTCCCTCCGCGTCTCCTCTCCGGAGTTGATCTGCTCTGGTCCGATCGGCCCTGCGATCTCTCCGACCTCGCCCGGTCACTCCTCCGCCGGTCTCCCTGGCATCTCTCAATCTCCCCTTTTTGCGCCAAAAACTCGTATTTAAATCCCCTTGCCCAGCATTCTGGGGACCCTTTTTTGTAACCAATAGGAAATGCGCTTCTCAGAGCCAATCAGGAGAATTTCGTTCGAACTGAAAGAGCCAATAGCACGCTGGTGTTCGCGGGGTTGTCCCGCAAGCACAGCGCGAATTACAGGAAGACGTTACGCATTTTCGCTTGGTTACAGCACAGGGACACAAACACAAAAACGCCAGCATAAACCGAAGAAAGGCGTACACCCAGGGCAAACCGCGTGCACTGCCCTGGTGACGCTCCGCCTTTCGCTGCTCGCTTATGGGACATCCGGTCCGTATGCTGTTAGAAGCAATAAATTTACACGCCACCCCCATTCGAAGCCCCAGGGTTCCGCACGCCGGCTCCGTTTTGCGATTCGAACGTGACCTTGCAAGGCGCCGTCTTCACGCAGCCGGCCACGGTGCAGTCGGCTAACCGCCGTTCTTGCATGCAGTTTGCCGCGTTTGTTTTAAATGCAAACCCATTCGAACGGCGCCGGGGTGGCGGCTGATCGAGGAGCCCCGACAAACAGCTAACACACACAAAGCCAAGGAGGCCAAGCTACCGGCTTCGGGGTGCGTGAGCATGGGCCCCTGATCAACAACCCGGCAACTCAACTTACACCTAACGAGTTCCAGAGCGGGAACAGCGCCAGAGTAGGTTCTCCTTCCGTCTGTCGCGTTTGCACTGGTCGCACGTGGAAGAGTCAGTAATTCTTATCAACAAAGAACACATGTTACTGAGCCCCCAAGCCTCCTGGCTGACGCTGCTTTGAGCAGATCGTCGGTCATCCTCGGAAACGCGAGACTGCTTGTTGCGTCCAGTAAATTGGCAAGCTGCGATTCCTGAGCGACGCGCCCTCGCAGCGATCTATAGTAGTCGGAGAACCCGATGATGAAAAAGATACAAAGCAGCGTACTCACTAGAAGAGCTGCTTAATTTCTTTAATGAGCGCGAGGTTAACACACCCGGCTGCAAGTTTTGGAGAGTGCTGACATAACGCCAAGTTTCTGCGTATCATTAAAATTTATGCCTCTAGAAGTGCGATGCAAGCTCGATGCAGCTATTTCAAATCAAACTAAATCAGGCCGTGGTTCTGAGTTACACTCCCCGGAAGATATGTTTCGCTTTTAACTTAAACAGGATGTTTCCTGCAGCCAATATATTGCTGACGTTTCTTATTTTCTTTTCCCATTCCTCTAGTATGAAATCTTCAAGCTCAAGAAATTCTTCAAGGTGAGCGCACGCATGCAAAAAGAAGTGCATGACTGACATCCACGGCAGGCAAGGTTGCATGTCAGTTACGAGCATGAAGGTAAAAGGAAAGGGCGCCAATTGCAGCGACGACACAAGAACTACGGCAAAGCATACTTCAGCGTCCATGCGTCAGTCTTGCGGTCTTCCTTGGTCCTTTACAGCTTTCTTGCTCACTTTTCACGTTCCCGAGTGTGCAGCAGTTTGTCCAACGATGTACTCCCGCCGTCATAAATTTGTGACACGACTTTGGCTAATAAATTTAATACTACTTCAGGGCTCATTGCTTGAGATTTAATGATACATTGTGTAATTCACTCGCGCAATTAAGATGCATATATATCTTCCAAGCTACGTGCGAAGGCGGCAGTGAAATTAAGTATTTTCGCTATCAAAACTTGACGGGGTCGTGCATCGCTTTATGTGTGTACTGTCAGGCCAGAATCAAGCAAAAGTACGGCTTATGAATAGAACCACTATCGTTAGTTTTTACTTGCACCTACAGTGACCAACTAGCGTGATTCGCGTTCCTAAGGAAAAGTTTCCTCGATTTGCTGCGGCGATAAGGCGGAGGGTTCTTTTCCCGCTGCTATAGGGGCTAGAAAATCCTTTTTGAGAACACACCTCAGGTCCGTATCCCGTATGCGCACAGCGCAGTCTTGAGTGCAGGTTTTCAGGATGTCTCGCGCCCCCCCCCCCCCCCCCCCCTTGACCATGCCCCCCCGGGAATCATCCCGGGACCGGGGAAGCGTCCCCGTCTACAGGGTGCATGGATTCCTTTGGCTCGGTTCGAGCTGAAATTAGTGGGGCGCGCTTGAATACTATCGAGTTGAGTTACTTTGCGGCGCTAAACATGGCAGTGAGCATTATAGAAAGGTTAAGAGCGATAGATTCACTTTCGAGAACCGTGAATGTAGCCTCCTTCAGTGTCGAGATCTCTAGTTAAAAGCGTGTGTCTTTTAGGCTGAATCGGCTATTGTCACTAAATTACAATCTTTGGAGTTCATTGCCGTTGCAGCGGGTGCCTATTTTTTTTTAAAAAAAGCTTCCTTTTCTTTTGTGTCATATCTTAATAAATTGGACATTGATTTAAATTTTTAAACCGAGCGTTGCCTTCAATTTTTATGTAAGTATGCTTCGTTATGAAATAAAATACTGCTTTTGTCTCATAGAGCTTGGTAGCACACACTAGTCAACGAAGGAAACTCTTTTTTTGGGTTCGTCTTGCAATGAGTGTAAAGAATAAAACTATTAGCGCAGGGCAGAGCGCGGCCTTCTAGCGGAAAGAGATGACCATTTTTCGTTCAGCAAATAGCGGACGCACTCAGTAGAGGTGGTTAAGTCCCCTGCGGTGGAGCGAGCCTCCTCCAGCATGCACTACCGAGACGGACAGCTGCTCTGCCTACTACTCGCTTTTGAAACTAATGGAAAGATATAGACCTTCATGCAGCGCAGCATGAAACATTACATAAATGTTTGTCTCCCCCGCTTTTTATTTAAGTTGGTCGTGTTTCCGCTCATAAATCTTTTTAAAGCACCCCTGCAACACGTACTACCACGGATGAACGTTGAGCTGTAATTAAACGACCGCAATGCAGCCATGTTTCTGAGCCGTTATTAAAGCAGAAAAATAAATTGACTGTTTCCTTCCTTACAGGGCAAAATAGAGCAAAAGCTACTCCAAGAGGCTATTGCACGAGCTGAACTGTGCATTCCTTACATCCTGAAGAACTACATTAACAGAGAAGCAGCGCAATAGTAATCAACATGGCCCATTCTTATTAAATATATTTCTTGAAGCATGCTGTTGTTTTTGGTGGTGGTACTTGTGTCACACCATCAATAGGATCAATTATTAAACCCATTCCTTGAAATCTGCTACTGTTGCTGTTGTTGTTGTCATACCGGCATATGGATGCAACAATATGGTAATTACTATAAAGTCATAACGGTTTTTAAGAGCCTGGAGAGAAATCAATCATGATCGTTTCCTGTTTCCTTATTCATCAGCGATTTAATCGGTAAAGGAATAGGTGCACCAAATTTTCAGGCTCTGGTTTCTTTTTTTAGTAACAGTGCACAGGCCTTGGGAATGACATAAATGGAGAAGGTATGCCCCTGTCTCCATCAATTAATCGTAATATTACAGCACTGTTTTCTGGCGGACCAGCGATCGCGTTACTAATATTCTAAGGGCACATGTGACTTGTGGCGGTTCCGTGTGCTGATCCTTCGACAGCACAACCCGTGGAGCCCTAAACTGCAGGCGGAAAACAGTGCTGTTATAAATTGTTTAAAGCACACAAAATCTTATTTACTCCATTTCTAAGGTTCTGAGGTTAAGGCCTTGAGCACCGTTGTCGGCAAATAGGAAGTTATAGCATACTTTTTTCTCGTGTTTATGCTTGCGTTGACCATGCAAGACTGCAGCGACGACTGTGCTTGCGTGGCCATTAGCGGAATCTACTATGGTTGTCGAGCGTCAGCTTAGCATGGGTATTCCAGCCACCCTAGCATGGGCCCACAAACTGTGCGCCTTCCTCAAATTGTATACAAAATCGATGCATGTATTCAAAGCGCCATACAACCAACACTTTTCTTACGGCGGCGCTCATTTCACATCCTCCACGCAAGAAGTGGCCGTTCGCCGCCAACTGTAGTCCTGCTGCCAGTGCTCAGCGTGTTTGTTCTGTGCACCTGCTTGCAGTCTGTGGCGGCCTACGCCGTTATTCAAATAGTAATTCGCAATCAGTGTCCAATCCCGCACCTTATTAGGCCCAGATTTTAACTTTTCCGATAAACTGTGAACAGACCTGATATCGAAGCTGCTACATTTTCGTCGATTGTTAGATAACTACAAGATTTAAAAAGTTGCCGGTGTCGACCGTGGCCCGGCAGCTTCTCAAATGGTTTGAGCCAAGCGTTTGTTGTTCCGCAAATACTGTGGGAGCTATTCGGTAGAATGATATACAACGTGACCAGTGTTTTGTCCGCGTATTACTGCGTACGTTTAACTGTTCATGATGCGCAACCAGCTTCGAAATTCAGGAGCTACTAGATGCGCACTCCGATAGCCGGCCCTGCCAAAGCTGATTAGCAAAACTTGTAGCTCCGATAGATACCTTTGTAATTAAACTAGTGCGCTTCAAGCAAGGCCAGGAAGCAAGCTATACCGTACAGCGCATCCGAAACGGGAAACGAAGGCTCTTTAAGGAGCTGAAATAAAAAAAAACTTCAATAATATCCAACTATACCTTGCAGCCACTAAAGGGATTAATATTACAGCCCTTGTAGTGACTGGACTTTTGGTCGAGTGGCGGGGTCGCCGACTCAAAATCGGAAGTCCAAGGTTCGAGGATGAACATTTTCTTTTTAATTTTCAGTATTTAGCTTCATTTTCTATATGTTTGAGAACGAAATAGAAAGCCACCTTTGTGCGCCACGTAGTCATTGTCACACGCGTACTTCCAGCGTCACTGCAGCCGCTTCACTTTGCACGGGCAGTGGTGGGTGGCAGCGCCGTCCACCGCCTCCTTGGTTTGGTCGTAGTTCGTTGCATGGAGTAAACTGCAGGGATGCGTGGGGCTACATTTCTGACGCACGAAATTTGCTGTTAAACTTCCAGGCAGGAAAAAACAATACTGATTAGCTCTTACCAAACAAAATTTTCTTTTTTTATGCTGAGGGAGAGGAGGATTTTTGCTAATGCAAGCATGAATAAAATACAGTTTGTCTGGTGCGTATGCGAGGTACGCCCCTCACTATAATGACTCACACAGATCAGTTTTCATACTCGGCTATCGTTTAATACAACATGCTCGTACATACAGTGTGATGAAAAAAGCGCTGAAATAAAAACGAAAACGTCAACTACAAAACAGAGATCTTCGTTTTTTTTTTATTTCACACATAATTGAAACTAAATTGTTTAATCTGGCTTCACTAAACTTATAATGGTACAGAAAAGAAACAAAAAACAGAGCTTCATTTCAGTCTGGCATTGCACGCACCTTCTTTACTACCAATGCTAGTTACACAGAAGCAGCTGGTACGAAGCATATACGCACCGTGAAAACTGAACACACAGCTTAAAATTTAAACGAAAACAATACACAGCAATGCACACATAACAGTAAGTATTCGCCACACAGAAAGGACACCTTGGCGATGTACACACAGCTATAAATAAGCATTAGCATCAGCCCTACCACATCTTTATGTGAGTGGCATAATATATAAATCACAAAAAACGGCGCTATATATGACGGTGTTTCTTTTTTTTTTCTTCAACCAACTCTACTCTTGGTTTGGATTGCAATATCCTTTTTGGCATGCTGTAAGCCCAAGTCACTTTGGTTTCGCCATTAATGCCGAAATAATTTCTTCAGCGCTAACTGGAGCCCGATGAATTGACATCAGGGCTATAGCCCGTTAAGGCGCTCTTCACCTGTTGGGTTCCGAAGGTATGGTTTAACACTACTCAATGTAGAGAAACTGCGTTCTGCATCAGCGGTAGTCACTGGCAGCGTCGCTAAAATATTGAGCGGTGTATCAACATTTGGAAATAGGACCTTGTTGCAGTTAATTAACACGCCAGTGGCATAGCGCGGCGTATCCTCTACTCCTGTTGCTTCCCATTTTGCTTTCCACATCTGCCATTCTCCCCTTATCGCAGGGATATGCGTTATCTGCATGTCCTGTATGTAAAATACAAAAGCCGGCCGCACGGACTCAAAGTTTCCTATAGAGGCGTGTGTTGGCAGAACAAACAGCAAACTACTTAAAGTTGCCCTGTGGTTTCCAAAGTGGCGCTCAAGAGAAGCTTCGAAATCGTCCATGTAAGGTAGAAACGTCGCTCGCCTTTAGTAGTCCTCATTTGAAGCCGAAGAGTAATTAGCCCGATGCTTCTAAGGGCCAACCACTTGCGGCATTTCCGAGCTTACGCCAAAATCAGCCGCTGTCTTTTGAAATACAGAGAATATTTTGCAAAACTCTTCCTAAGAATTAGCAGCCATTCTTTCCAGCCTGCACAAAACGACGTCTACGTAGTCTAACGCAACGTTCATGTCAATCGGCGTGCTCTGCAAATACTCGTAGGAGTGACGCGTTAGGCTTAAGAAAGCGTCACAAACAGTTAGACATGTGAGGAAGTTAAATGAGCATACTCGATGGAGGAGGGCGGACGCGGTGGAAGCGCTTGTTGCGTCGCGGGAGGCTTCCGTGAGCTCTTCTAGTGCAGCGACTGTTTGAGGCGATGCCTCACTTAACATGCAGACCGCCTCGTGGCGTTCCATCCACCTCCCACCTCCACCCGGAGCTGGTGGAACCAGGAGCTTCACACTTTCAACTGGAGCGGCCAGTGCGCAACAAAAATCGTCGAAAGAAGACGTGCGCAATCTTGTCCATTGAATATACCCACTGTTTTTATTATCGTTCTTCAGTCTTC
This sequence comes from Amblyomma americanum, assembly GCF_052857255.1. Taxonomy (NCBI): domain Eukaryota; kingdom Metazoa; phylum Arthropoda; class Arachnida; order Ixodida; family Ixodidae; genus Amblyomma; species Amblyomma americanum. The sequence goes on along the minus strand of NC_135497.1, from coordinate 198,117,105 downwards.
TCCACGTGTGATTTATTCGTTGTTATTCAAACCCTAAAGTTCGAATGAGTTAATTTAGTATTATCATTAACACTGCTGTTTTAGTCCGATTAGCGATCGCTTCCAAGCCTTGGCGAGCACCTTCGAATAGCTTTATAGAGTGGGGATTGATATGGCGGTGCTTTAGAAATCCGTGCGAGGTTAGCGGGGGTCTGAAAAAAAAAATGAGAGACGGGTTGACTCCGCCAAAAACGCAGTATTGTGCGAACGCTTCGCGATCTTGACTGTCCATCCACATTTAACTTTCCGACCTTACTTTGAGGATGGGCCACCTAAATTTCCAGGGTGGGCCAAGTCGGTTCTGACTCATCCCATGACGCGCCCGGCCATGTCACCAGCCAACTACCACCTGCCAGAAGCATGCTCATGAGGAGGACCGTGATGCATGCTGTCCACGTTGGCAGGAGCGACACAGGTATCAAGCCCCGCTTTATAACCAAGCAGCATGGACGGTCCTGCGTGGCCTATAGGAGCAGCGCGTCTGACGCGGGTCCTGGTGGATTCGATTCCCATCTCAGTGTTGGTAGCCCGAGTTGCCAGCTCCGGCCAATTCCTGCCAGCAGTCTTCAGCTACACATCCGCCAAATACGGTTCCCGGTGAGTTCGATTTCCATTTCAAAGTTGGTAGCCCGAGTTTGCAGCTCCCGCCACTCGGTTATATGATGGCGACGAAAACTTTTGAACATCTAGTGACGGAGTGCTTTCGCAACTAAATTTTGGGGAAGGCAGGGGGGCGCTGGGCCCTCCCTTCGCTACGTGCCTGGGTTCCAATGTGCGTTTAAGAGGTCGTTCCTCGAGAAGGACCTTTTTTTATTTATTTATAAATACTGCGGTCTTGAACAACAAGACCATCGCAGGTGGGTACATAATTTGTGTAACACCAAAGGACAAAAAAAGGAAATACAGCAGACAAGGCGTCACAGCAACGAAATTAGTACATCACACTGTACTGTATCGTTTCACAACCTCAGAATATATATACTGCAGTCATAGAGCCAAGCATATAATTAAGTAAATCTCAACAAATTACTCATCAACCGAACATTCAAAATTTCGTCACTTGTTGCAGCAGCGCCTCAAAATGGGACAAATTATTCTCTTCGACTATATGACCAGCAAGGTTGTTCCATTCGGTAATAGACATCATACAGAGACGTCGGGGCTGTGAGGAATGCTGTTGCACAAAGTGCTTCACTGAGAACTCGTCCATGGATTGTTTTGTACTATCCGCCTTCATTCGCGTGCCGCTGTGCCGCTTCACCTGTTCTGCTCAGCGCGTACCGCTCGTCGATCCCTGGACCGCGTTGGAACCTTGCGTGGCCTGGGCATCTCGGGAGAAAATTCAGCGAACGACGCAGCTTGACCCCAAGCGGTAAACGCGGCAGAGCTATCGCACTTGCTGCGGCGTTGGTTGCGAGGAAGAAGAGGGGACAGCGCGTTTCTCCGAACACAGAGTAATCGCAAGGCCATGCTCATGGTTGCGACAGGGAAGGAGCGATAATGCAGCGCCGACGAACGAGGAAATGGCGAGCGCATTGTTGCGCAAGGAGGCCTTTCTTTGTTGTCTCTTTCTCTTGTCGCGCATGAGCGGTTTGTCGGAGTGCACGCCTTTGAAGGTGCGGGGTTTGATATAGGTGGTATTCGTTGGACGCTGCGTTTCGCCCAGATGTCGCACTAACAGCTGCCGCTGTAGAAGTGTAGCCATACCAGTTAAAATTAAAACGTACAGGTAACGCACAGCGCTTCTGGTTGTCCTCGCTCGTCTACGTCCTGATCTACACGCGCAAACATATAGGCCGTCCAAATTCGGCACCTTCTAGCCAGACAATGAAAGCTCTTGTTTTCAGCAGCTGTACTTTATGTGTAAATCTGCTAGAAACCATCCAACTGTGGAGTTCTATTTTTTTTTATTCTTTCAACATAGACCGCTTCAGATGGAATGTACACAATCGTGTAATTGAAGACGAATTTGGCACGTTTTGTATTGAGGCCGTGGTGCTTTAATTTCCCTGTTCAGTAGCGAACGAAGCAAGTAATAGTTCTCAGAAAAGGAGGCTTAGCAGCGCGTCCTTCACCGTTTTCATGCAGGAAGATTTTGCCACCAGTAAGATATATTTTCTGCATTTTCAGCATCATGTGCATCTTTCAAAAATTCTGACACTTCATACAAAATTTTCTACATGCCTATGAAAGCAATATCCCTTCGTGTTTTCCGTTGCAAATTGCCTTCATTGAAGCCAGCGTTGCTTATGTAGGCAGAAAAAAAAACTGAAGTGAAATGAGGAGCGGCATCTGAAAGGGTTAAACAATCGTGAGCATTCCAAACATTGCGACTACGCCAGACTAAATGCTACAGGGAGAAAACACTGAATATGAGGTAGCTCATAACGAATATGATGATATGTTATTGGCCAGCCCTTTGTAACGAGCGATGAGCAGAGTGTTCAGGTTCAGGATAAATAAAGAAGGTAAATATTAACCACTCAATAGTTTTCATTTCCTAACCAAGAATTTTTAAGAAAAAGACGTTCCTCGCGCAAAGATCTGGCTGCTCGCACGAACAGAGCGCAACATTCTTCGTCCTCGGACATGAAGACGATTGCACCAGCCATCTACCACGGCTTGACAGCTTCTGTCCAGGAACCGGTGAATGCTTTGGACCTTGTGCTGTTACCTAGCAACAGCAACGCCACGTTAAGGTAAAAAAGAAATAAAATCAATATCCACGACCGGTAGTCGAACCCACTGCGGTGCGAACAGATCGGCTTTGCAGGCCGCTACGCGAGAGCACTAGGCTATCACCACAGTTTTTCTTCACTGCATGGAAGTACACCCCCCCTGACAGGCTTCAAGACTGGCTTAAACAGGTAGCATACTGCCACCCGTCATACACAATCACATCAGCATCCTTCTCTCACTTTGTCTGCATAATAAAATTCTGGGAGACACATGCATCGAGTAAAGGCAGCCAAGCAGGAGGTCGATCCTGCGCAGCATATGCCCATATGGTCCCGTTCGAGCAGCATATGCTCCCGTTCGTGTGCTTCACACTCGTGATCGCTTTATATTGTCTAGAGTTCGTACTAGATATGGCAAGTGCCTTCGCAAGTATTATGTGCCACTAGTTCTTAACCGAACCCCAAAACAAGTATTTTCCCTTCATACTAGAAATAAAATGAAATCATTCCTTGTTAAACTATGCTAAAATTTTGGTATTCTGTTTGATAGCTTGCATTTCCCTCATTTTTTTTCTTTTTAGGAAGTTGCTGTTTTTTTTCTTTTCTTTCCTTGACCTTTTCTGTAGCAGTGTCTGCTTTTATGACAGTATACGCCTGTTGTGTTACTTGCTGCCGGGCGCTGCCAGTCAAGCCTTTTGAGGCTTCGGCAGGCTCACATTTATATTTCTGAGCATGAATTAAACAATACTGTCACGTAGTAGTGGTGACCGCAGTCGAAGGAGCAATGAAGACAGACAAAAGTTCTAAAATAACGCTGTTTATTGGGCCGACTTGCGCCCACAATGGACTGAACACTCAGCGCCGGCGAAGCGACAAGCGTGCTCGGCTGTCCACCGCTGTCGGCCGTGCTCAATTTAAAACTGATAGCGAACTTTCGAGATAAAGAGTGCAAATTTACCAGAACATTCCGGAACAACGTAGAATAAGCTCTGCCTGGCTGCGATCAATCGAGATAAATCTAGTCGCGTCTTGCGTCGCAAACAAAGCGATAGCGATAAAGTGGCGTGGCGGCAGATTTGAAGAAGTAACAAACACTGCAAAGATTCGCGGCAATACCATTATTATTATTATTATTATTATTATTATTATTATTATTATTATTATTATTATTATTATTATTATTATTATTATTATTATTATTATTATTATTAAAGGGCATTTGCTCACGTAATAGTTAACTTGCAATTGTTGCGACGTTAACAACAACCGCGTTGCTAAAAACTAGCTCTATTTTCGTACGCAGCGAAACACAAGAAGGAGAGCATGGATTTATATAAAAGCCACCGTACGAGAGGTGAAATTAAAAAAAAAGACGCCTTTATACACCAAGCCCCGAACACTAATGCATCCCCCACCAGCCTCCCTTTTGACTCAGTCCCCGCTGCGCTCTTACCATCTTAACATCGCCTTTAAGGAAAAGTACACGCGGCTGATTCCCCTGTGCACTGCCCTCTCCCTCGTGGCTTATCGAGATTAGGGGAAGTGTCCCCCCAGAAGGTTTGGTTTATGGGGGTTTAACGTCCCAAAGCGACTCAGGCTATCAGGGACGCCGTGGTGAAGGGCTCCGCAAATTTCGACCACCTGGGGTTCTTTAACGTGCACTGACATCGCACAGTACACGGGCCTCTAGAATTTCGCCTCCATCGAAATTCGACCGCCGCGGCCGGGATCGAACCCGCGTCTTTCGGGCCGGCAGCCGAGCGCCGTAACCACTCAGCCACCGCGGCGGCCGTCCCCCCAGAAGGATAATGGCTGCGACAGCCCTTAGCCTGTCGGCGAGGTGCCGATGAGGCTCTCAAGAAGACGCAGGACCCAGCGAATGCCCGTAGTGTTCCACAAAAGCCGCCGACATCGATGCTCCCCACCTGGTGTGCTGTGCTGACGTGTGCAGAGGCAAAGGCCTCAAGGAGAAGATTTACAGGAGGTTCTACTTGTGGCCACAGGGGAGGAAGACTTCGCTAGGTGACTGACAAACAGCAGCAAGACCCGGAGCCTGCTCAGGCTCATGCCCGACAATAGCCTCCGCGACTATCTCTTTAGTACATCACGCACCCCAACTTATGCCATATGGCAAGTGCTCGGCTTAAAAAAACGTGATAGTATATGTGCGTCTTGGTTGACGCTGGACAGCGCGTTGAAGACTTTGATGGCGCAGCGCGCTGCCCAAAAGTCAAGCAATAACAGTGCTCCCGTCAAGCAGACAATAAACAACATGCTGTTCGCTGACACCAATGCAGCTCTCGTGACACCCCAAGCAAAGCGCGCTTGGCGTTTAATGTTCCTTCGCTTTTGAACAAGCCGATCGGTGTCGCATGGCACCCAAAATCTCTGCCTGGCAGTGCCTGCGCAGTGCGCACATATAGTCGTAATACAACAGTGTCCGTTCGAGACCGCTTTTTTCAGCACATAACAGGCTATTCTTTCACGTTTATCCTCCCTTTTCCTCCCACGCATTCACTCCCAAGGTGACTCAACTTACCCCCCTTGAAATAGTCGGCCTCTCTTCCCTTGCAGTGCTGCGTAGAACAATGCTACTACTGTTCGTGCACAGGAACGTGTCGGCAAGCTCGCCTAACATCCTATCAGAATGATTGGCTACTCCGCTGGGTACGCAATTATTTCTACAGCGCAAACTTAACAGGGGAGGAGAAAGCATGGAAACACACCCCACAAGCGCTGTTGTTGTGCCGTCTCGTCCATCGTTAACTCTGCGCTCTGAAGAAATACAGTACTCGAGAGAACAACAACTAGAACAAGCCGAACCCCTACTGTACTATATACGTTGGAAATACGGTTACTCTGGGCACAGTGAGTAAATTTCAAGCATTCACAAGCCGCGACACATCTTCCGTAACGCCGAGCTCAGGGAGCGCTCAAATTCACTATAGATGTGCGACGATTCCTTGGTGGCTGTGGCAGCGGAATGCAACACGATGAATCCCTGTGTCGTAGGGCGCCCACTCAGACGACCGCCAAGGACAAACGCCGCAGCACGGCGAATAAAAGAGGGCGAATTCGTTACAGCAAAACCCCAAGCACAATACACAGCACGACACGAGCACAATGTCACCATGGCTCCGACCGTTGTGTTCCGTAACATTCCGTCAATACCCGCGGGTCTTTTAAACATGCTTTAGCATCGAATGTGATGAGTGATTAGGTGACATTTAAAACTGCGAACATGGCCGACCGCGCTGATTGATTAACGGGTTGTGTGACGTCATGAAATCAGGTGACATGACCGAGCTGGCAGGTGGCATTTGGAAAGTACGCTGGTCACCTGACATGGCCGAGCGTGGTGGCGGGCTCGGCGTCAGCTGTCAGGCGCACTTGGTTATGTGGTGACGTGTCTCGACAGCTGAGCGCATGCGGTCGAAATGAAGCCGGAATCAACACCACGCGTGTATACCGTAGTGGAAAGTTTCTGTAAGCGCAGAGGGCGACCACGGAAGTACGTTCCTTAAGATGAAGTGTCGGTGGCTGCACAGGCCCAGCGTATGCGGCGAGCAGCAGTGACGGAGGAGGAGAAGCAGGCTGAGCGGAGCTCAAACTTTAATGCCATCGCATTCTCAGCACCTAATGTAATTAAGTGTCCGGTACATTGCATTCCCGCGCGCTTAAATGAGACACTTCAGGATGCATTTCAGCGTCGGCATAAACCATCCACTAAAATGCATGCGTCTTCAGCATGAACCGCTGTGAAGTTCGCTGCTGAAGTGCTCTTTGAAGGGCCAGTTGATCGTTCCCCAACTGGCCCTTCAAAGAACACCCCTCGTCTCTCTCGTCTCGTCTTGCTCGTCTCTTCCGTCCGTATCCCTTTCGCGCTACGTTAACTTCAAACGTTGTGAAGTTCTCGTGCAGGTAAACAGGTGAAAGTACTGGCGCCTTTTCACGACCTAGATGTGGCACTTGAATAGATACAACACGGCGGCTTTACAGAGTGTAGTACTGCTTCTGGGGTGAGAGCAGTTAGAACAGCGCTTCCTTTAAAATTTGACGACGAGCTCGTCCTCGCTAGTCAATACTGACAACCTCGAATGGGCCAAACAGTCTCGCTCCTCGACGATGTAAAGGAATAAACGAGATACATGGCAGTAATCCCCGTCCGGCGCGAAAGCGGAGCGCTGACGGTCGAAGCGTGCTTTGGACAGAATCTCAAGTGAACAACAACGACGATGTAACTCTCGTACCATGGGAAAATGACATAACTAGAACCGAAAATTTTCGCACTGAGGCCTATATGTAAGCAAGACCTAGCGAATTTCATGCTGCTTGTGCAGTTTGCCAGTGACTGTCGCTTGAGCTTTAACTGATAGAGCTGCGCCCTTTTTCCTTTTCGTTGTCAGAATTTTATTCACCACGTGCTACTTTTAGTATGATTACATTTTCTGACCGTGGGCACAGGTGGACAGAGACAAAATTAGGTCGCCGGTATTTTTTTCTGCGCGTTTTTTTTAACTGAGGAAATAGCCGGACCTTGCGCTCTCTGTTTGTTGGTAAGCATGCAGTAGAAAGCACGTAATGAATGTAAGCTGCTATGATACAGCTATTTTTTCCGGTTCCATTCGATTGTTATTTTTCGCCCGTCTCACGTACTCCAGTGGCAGCAAGGACATGGGGCAATGACAAGGCCCATAAAGAATAAGAATAAACTGGAATTCGAATAGAATAACTATATTACCCCTCGCTCTCCGTGGATAACAAAGTACCGTGTGTCCCCATACAAGCATGCCGTAATAATTAAGGCCTGCCATTACAGAGACACCCGTGCATGAAACTGTTCGCGCTTGAAATGCGCCCGTTGCTCATGCGTTCTCATCGATCACTGCTATGAAATAGAGCTTTGTATTTACACACACCCTTATAGTCCGGGCAAATCATCTTTTCAGAAATATAGGCTTAGTGCGCGATAACAACTTCGCAGTCGTGGGCATGCAAGTCGTGGGCCTGTATTGGTACCACAAAACTCACGCAATGGCACTGTCACATATAATAGGGAGTCAGAAATAAAAGTATGAACGAAAGAGGTTTGAAAAAGACGAGGAAGATGGCGATAAGGATGACGTGCATTAACCAGAGAAAAAAGAAGATGAAGTATTCGGTGAGGTGGGAAGAGATGACTGGTGGAGAAGAGAACAAGAAGAAGACGACGACAAGGATTACGTGTACTAACGCCAAGGTTATAAAAGCGCGAGGGAGAGCATGGCGCTGAGGGAGTAACAGGGAAGCGGAGGCTTCGGCGGGTCAGGGACGCTTCGGCTGGCAGAGAGCAACGCGCCTGCTACTGCTCCGGTGAGCTCGCGTTCTACGGCTTCGCACCGTGGACTTCCTGCCATTCCTGAGCCCGTTCTCGGGAGACAACAAAGGACGCTACCACCTGCTACGGCCAGGGGTGTCTCCAGCGCTGTTGCCACCCATCCGGGTAGTGCCCCCAACGCCAACAAAACCGGCATCACCTCCACGGGCGCCTGGACCGGGAGCTTATACGACGCAGCCAACGACACTGCCAGCGACGCCAGCCTGAACACGTCGAACGGCACCTCGACGCCGGCCGGCTACTGGACCCATGCCACGCTCCATCAGCACCGAACCAACAGTGAGCTCGAACGCCGACCGCTACCAGTAGAGCGCTTGTAGCAGTGTTCCCGGGTCGTGTGTATTTATAGTCTGTGTTTTGCGTTAGTTTTGTTAGTTCGTTTTGTGTGATAGCGTTTGTGTCACGTAGGGTGTATTAAATGTGCGTCTGTGTGGGTACACCTGTCGCCTAGTCCATCCTTTCGGTCCGGGTGTTCTCCGGGGAGATCCGTGACAAAGTGGCGAGCCTGTGCAAGGATACCTTTTTGTTTTGTCTCGGATCTTTCCGATTTCTCGATGGCAGAATGTATGGATTTGGCAAAAACGTTAGAACTGCCGCTCAAGCTAGGGTTAATTAAGGAAGAGGCGATGCCTCTCTATAACGAGGAGGGAAAGAGGCAGAAAGAGGAGGCAAAGAGGCAAAGAGAGGAAAGGGCGCAAGCACGCGCAGACGCTCGCGAAGCAGATAAAAGAGCTCGCGAAGCAGAAGAACGCGAGGAGAAAAGGGCTCACGAGACAGAAGAACGAGAGAATAAAAGAGCTCGCGAGGCAAAAGAACAGGAGCAAAGAAGGATAGAACGGGAAAAGGAGTTTCTTTTGTGTAAATATGCGCATGTCGCAGGAGGATATGAAGAGATCACGGACAATGATCAGCGTTCCTTAGCACGGACAGAATCTCCTAGACCGGCCAGAGTTTGCCCAAGAAAGCTGATGGCTCCTTTTGATGACAAAAGAGATGATTTGGACGCATATCTGCAACGATTCGAGCGGATAGCTTTGGGGCAAGGCTGTGAGCGCAGTGAATGGGCCACGGCATTGAGCATGTGTTTAGTCGGGGAGGCGCTGAATGGGTTTGAAAGGATGCCTGCTGCTGAATCCATGGACTACGATAAAGTCAAAAAGGCACTCCTCCAAAGATTCAGGCTTACGGAAGAGGGTTTTCGTGGGATATTTTGCACCGCGAAACCTGAGGATTCTGAAACAGTTAAGTAGTTTTCCTGTAGGCTGACCAACTATTTCGATAGGTGGCTTGATATGTCAAACACAGAAAAGAGTTTTGAAGCGGTGTGTGACAAGCTGGTGGCAGAGCATTTTTTAGCATGTTGCAGTTCAAAGCTCACGCTATTCCTGAAAGAAAAAAGTTGTGTTCATTGGAAGAGTTTGCCGACACTGCAGACCAATTCCTCGAGGCTCAAGGGCTGAGGAATATAAGTGAGGCAAAGGAGGAAACTCAAAATGTTCTAGAGACAGATGCGACAAAACCAAGAACCTATGGCGGTGCATCTAAGGCTCCAGTAAGGTGCTTCCTCTGTGGCAAGGTGGGGAACCGTGCAGTCGGCTGCCGGACTAGTAGCGTTGCCCAAAAGACACAGGTTGTGTGTCAAGGTTGTAAGAGGAAAGACACACTGTGGATGAGTGCCGAAATAGAACGCAGGACCGAGCTGCATGCGTTGTCGATTCTCTGGTAGAAGTTGTAACACCACCTGATGTTCCACAGCTAAAAGGAGAGCAAACGCCGCTGGGAAATGAGGCGGTGAGTGGAACACCCAAGTCGAAAACAGCAATGCCGCTGGTGGTTGGGCAAATAGGGGACCGTCCTGTATTGGTGCTTAGAGACAGCGGAGCCAACACATTTTAGGTTCGGAGAAGCTTGGTGAAGGACGAGGATCTTACCGGGGAGGCGTAGGCCGTCACTTTTGTAGATAGCACCGTAAGGTACCTTCCTGAAGCCAGGATTCTAGTGCCCACGCCATATTATACTGGACACGTAGTGGCAAAATGCGTAGAGCAACCCATCTACGATCTCATCCTGGGAAACATTACGGGTGCAAGAAGTGTCGAAGACCCCGATCCCGAGTGGAGGATGCACGACGTTGAAGAACATCCAAAGGAGGAAAGCCCCACGACAGCTCAGACGGGTGCAGTCAGTTTCTCGTCGGCAGTGGAGACAAGAGCTGAAGTGACAGCCCGAGCAACGCAGCGTCCGCTCTCTGCTCCCGTTACTATGTGTCTGAGCGTAACACCAGGCGAAATTGCAATCAGACAAAAAGAAGACCCGAGCTTGCAAGCCTGCTTCGAAATAGTTGGGGAAAAAGTGAAACGAAAGAGGAGCCGTACATCATTCGAATATCAATTGGTAAGTGGCCTTCTGCACAGAGAATGCATATTTCGCTCAGGAAGGCGAGTCCAACACCTGATGTTGCCGAAAGATACGAGAAAGACAGTGTTACGCTTACGACATGACACCATTATGGCCAGACACCAGGGTGTTCCAAAAACGGTGTCTAGAGTCACCGAGGAGTTTTGGCCAGGTGTCCAGAGTGACATTAAGCGCTTTGTTCGCTCGTGTGACATGTACCAGCACACAGTTCCGAAGGGAAGAGTTGCTCCCGTACCTCTGGGCAAGATGCCAGCAATCGACTTACCGTTTCAAAGAGTGGATATTGGCATTGTGGAGCCAATCTCTCCAGTATCCGCCAGAGGCAATAGATATGTGCTTACTCTGGTTGGCGTGGCCACTCGTTATCCTGACACTATTCCATTGAAGGCTATTGACAGTATCCAAGTGGCGGAGGGGCTTGTGGAGATGTTCTGGCGTTATGGGTTCCCGAGGGAAATTTTGAGTGACCGCGGCTCGAACTTCACGTCGGAACTAATGAAGGAGGTTAACCGCCTTTTGTCAGTAAGGGAGTTACAAACAACGCCACACCATCCCATGTGTAATGGGCTTGTAGAACGGTTTGACGGCACCCTCAAAAATATGATCAAGAAAATGTGCCAGGAAAGACCTACTGATTGGGATAGATATCTCCCAGCTCTTTTGTTCGCTTACCGTGAAGTACCGCAAATGAGTTTTGGTTTCACGCCCTTCGAGATGTTTTATGGGAGAACCATTAGAGGTCCACTTACAATACTCAAGGAGCTGTGGGCTAATAAGCAGATTGCCTCAGATCTCAAGACAACATACACATACGTTCTTGAAATGCGGGAAAGGTTGGAGGAAACATGCAGGCTTGCACATCAAGGCCTGGAAAAGGCGCGCGAACGTTATAAGGGATACCATGACAAGAAAGCCACTCACAGAAATCTGAATCAGGGCGACAGGGTTCTCATCCTGCTACTCACGGATCATAATAAGTTACTGATGCAATGGAAGGACCCTACCTTGTGACGCAGAAGAAAAATGACATGGATTATGAGTTAATGATAAATAACACCAAGAAGGTTTTCCATGCAAACATGTTGAAAAAATACGAAGACAGAGTTCCCGCACGGTACGCCCTCAAGGTAGCATGCTCAGTAGTGACAGAGGAGACAGATGATGTTGCCGAGGAGTCCATGTGCAGTGGGAAGAAAACTGTAGGATGGAATAAGGTGCTAATAAACCCCAATTTGAATGAAGACAGAAGATCACAGATAAAGGCCCTACTACAAAGCAAGGGGGATGTGTTTTCAGATGTGCCGGGCAAAACTGATGTCATATGTTGCAAATTAGATTTCACTACAGATAGACCAATAAGTGTGAAACAATACCCACTACCTTTCGTAGTTCAAGATTAAATTGAAAATAAGGTGCGGGAGATGTTGGAGCTCGGTATGATTGAGAGGTCGTGGTCAGCATACAATGCGCCTGTAGTGGTAGTCAAAAAGCGCGATGGTACTAACCGGTTGTATGTAGATTTTCGTCGGCTAAATGACGTAAAAGTACCCAATGTCGAACCTATACCAAGAGCGGACGCGGTGTTCGCTAAGGTGGCTCACAAAAAGTTTTTGTTTTCTAAATTTGATTTAGCTAAAGGGTATTGGCAAATACCAATGGAAGATTCGTCGAAAGAGAAGACTGCCTTTTCTTGCTCGGCGGGTTTATTTCAGTTTAAATACGTGCCTTTTCGTTTGAAGACAGCATCCAAAATATTCAAGAAGCTGATGAGGAAAGGTTTTCGATGGGCTCCAAAATGTAGAACACTATACTGATGACATCCTTGTGGCAACAGATACGTAGGAAGAGCATGTAATTACGCTGGAAAAACTATTTGATAGAACTCAGCAAGCCAGGCTCACTATAAAACCGGCAAAATGTGAGGTGGGCTTTAAAGCTATTTCTTTTCTCGGACACAAGCTGGGGACGGGCCGTATCGCGACGAAAGATTGCATATTGGTCAAAATACAACAAGCCCAGACACCGACAACCAAGAAAGGAGTACAGTCGTTCCTTGGTTTAACGGGATACTACCGGGATTTTACTCCCGAATATGCTCACATAGCCGATCCGCTTGTCGAACTCACTAAGAAGGGTGCAAGCAATAAGCTGAATTGGACTGTTGAACACGAGAACGCATTCGTGATTTTAAAAGGGCATATGGCAAAACCGCCCGTTCTGCTTGCTCCGAATTTGAATAAAGAATTTGTTCTTCGTACTGATGCATCAGAACGAGCATTAGGAGCCGTACTTTTGCATGAAGAGAATCGCATGCTACATCTGGTATTTTTTGCAAGTAAGAGATTATCGGCTAGTGAGCGCATCTATTCCAGTGTTGAAAAGGAATGCTTGGCGGTGGTGTGGGCGGTAAAGAAATTTCACATTTACCTTTATGGAAGACGTTTCAGAATTCAAACGGATCATCAGTCGCTTGAATACTTAACCAAGGCCAAAATGAGCAATAGTAAAGTCATGAGATGGAGTTTGGCCTGGCAAGAATACTCATTTCAGGTGGAATAAATTAAAGGCAGAGATAACGTTGGAGCGGACTTCATGAGTAGCGCCAACTGAACAGCTGTAGGTATCTCTGGGATGTATCTTGTGGTTGTTGTTGTTGTTGTTGTTGTTGTTGTTGTTGTTGTTGTTGTTGTTGTTGTTGTTGTTGTTGTTGTTGTTGTTGTTGTTGTTGTTGTTGTTGTTGTTGTTGTTGTTGTTGTTGTTGTTGTTGTTGTTGTTGTTGTTGTTGTTGTTGTTGTTGTTGTTGTTGTTGTTGTTGTTGTTGTTGTTGTTGTGTGACTATACGAGGGAGTGTGTTGTGAACATTAACTTGTTTATTAAGGACACTGTACGCACAACAGTAGTGGTGTGTTTTTGGTGTGTGCTGGACATCTGCGGTGTGTTGTGTACTGAGTCCAGAATCGCCACAGAAGATTGTCGGTTGGCTGGGTGGCTTGAAGATAAGGATGATGTGAGCAGTTTTTCACGGAAAAGTTCTCGAGAGGGGGGGCCCCTTTTCACATATAATAGGGAGTCTGAAACAAAGGTATGAACGAAAGAGGTTTGAAGAAGACGACGAGGATGGCGATAAGGATGACGTGGATTAACCAGGGAATAAAGGAGATGAAGAAGTATTCCGTGAGGTGGGTAGAGATGATTGGTGGAGAAGAGAAGAAGAAGAGGACGACGACAAGGATTACGTGTACTAACGCCAAGGTTATAAAAGCGCGAGGGGGAGCATGGCGCGGGAAGGAACAGAGAAGCGGAGGCTCCGGCGGGTCAGGGACGCTTCGGCTGGCAGAGAGCAACGCCGGCTACTGCTCCGGTGAGCTCGAGCTCTACGGCTTCGCACCGCGGACTTCCTGCCGTTCCTGAGTCCGTTCCCGGGAGTCAACAAAGGACGCTACCACCTGCTACGGCCAGAGGTGTCTCCAGCGCTGTTGCCACCCATCCGGGTGGTGTCCCCAATGCCAACATCACTGGCATCACCTCCACGGGCGCGTGGACCGGGAGCTTGTACGACGCCGCCAGCGACGCCAGCCTGAGCACGTCGAACGCCATCTCGACGCCGGCTACTGGACCCATAGCACGCCTTATCCGCACCGAACCAACCGCGAGCACGAACGCCGACCGGTAATAGTAGAACGCTAGTAGTACACGCTAGTAGCAGTGATCTCGGGTCGTGTGTATTGATAGTCTTTGTGTTTTGTGTTAGTTTTGTTAGTTTTTTGTGCTAGTGTTTGTGTCACATAGGGTGTATTAAATGTGCGTCTGTGTTGGTACACCTGTCACCTAGTCCATTCTTTCGGCCCGAGCGTTCTCCGGGGAGATCCGTGAAAGGCACTTAGCGGCTTTTGTGTTCCTTTATCCAGCAAACATCCATGTAACAGAGCTCCTAAGATATAGTTTTACAGAAGAGCTCTGATAACAACGTCTGAATGTGCCGGCGAGCCACTTATGCAACGGACGAAACAGAGTGGTTCCGCAGGCGCCGATCCTTCATATATAGTAGTTCGCACGTCCGCCGCGGCGTGGAGTAAGTTTTGTCAAAATCGCCGATATAGCTTTGCGCATGCTTGGCTCTTAAACATAGGTCACTTTAGCCAAAGCAAAGGTCGCAATACGTTGCTAGCCAAGCATGCATCGCAACTAGTCTGTATGACCTGCAGGAAGCGCTATGCAAAGGAACACCCTGTTTGCGCGCGAAATAATGAATTTTGTTGTCATTTCCGGAATGAAGTTGATACTGTCCTAAGGGCGTTATTCGTCCAAGCGAAAACTATTTAGAACGAAAGAAAATGTCATCTTGTCGCTTACACGTACTGAGTAATCATTGGTCGAATACTCATCAAGTGTTCGTTTCTCTACTGCCGCTACCTGAAATAGCGTTAGCCTTGAAGCATCGCTAACTGGGGGCTGCATTACGTGTTGTGGCTATCCGTGCTGTCTTTTTCGCACCGAATGTTTGAGCCTCGTCTGCTACAGACATGTTGAAATAAGTATGTCACGGCAAACATAATTGGATGCTACCTGCACAAAGACCCCCCCCCTTTTTTTTTGTTTTAATCAGGAATAAGCGCAGCCGCATTCCTGAGGGATTACACTGAAATTCTTGCTGCATCTTAAAAGGAAACTACTATTTGCAGTTGAAAATTGAAGCTAATCGGGGTGGCCAGTTGCTTCTTAAGACACATAATTGTGCTCATTCCGTTGGCTGCAGCATTCTGGGCTGCGGCAGAATTTGAAAGGAGCTGAAGAAAGCGGGTACATGAAATCCCAACAATGAGGAGAATCCGCGCTTGACAGGTGCACTGCACAATGCCGACGTCAGGGTTGGCAGCTGCACAAGGCTCCCCTTCCGGAGCGCCGAGTGACCTCGCTGCCCTTCGGAGTGGCCCCTCCGGCTGTGCGCGCCGAACGGGGGAACCGCGCCGACCATGAGAGCCTCCGTGCTGGTCGTAATCCTGGTGCTGAGCTCCATCTGTGTCGTTCATGCCAGGAAAACGAAGCTTCCTCCATTCTGCCGTAAGTTAAGCGCTGTGTACAGGGTGAACGGAATTTGGCGGTAAAATTATATCATCCATTTCTTTTCTTTCTTTACTTCGTTTAAGTGTGCATCCTACGTCGTCTTTTAAATATTTGCTACATTCATTTCACCTCGGTACGCACGCACGCAGTTTGCACAGGATGTGTAAACGAGGAAGCGTTTCTATGGTCATTTGCCCTGCACAGCGTGCAGCGAGGTGAATGTTAATGTACTATATGGAAGAGGGCGCATTCACGTGCGCTGTGCACGCGTACAAACGGCCCGTGACTGGTCAGCGCCTTTGCTGTCTGACGTATTCTTCACTTAAGCACTGACCACTACCCGGGCGCGAATAGGCCATGAACCGTTCGTACGCACGAAGAGCTTCGGGACTTGCGCCTTTGTACAGCGGGCGAGCCTTAGCTTGCAGAACGCTATTGGGTTTTAGTGGGCAAAGTGTAAGAAACGTTAAGAATGTGCTTTACGCGAGGGCGGATGAGTTAGGTTTTAATTAATAAACTTCCATGAGGGAATGAGCCGCTGACTGCTGAGGCCTACCATATACCTAGCCAGCTTCGGGAGTATGAATATGCCTTCGACTAGAAGCGGTTAGGCTTACACGTTAAGCCTAGAAGTGACTCTTAGCGGCGACTGAA
Organism: Amblyomma americanum; assembly: GCF_052857255.1. Taxonomy (NCBI): domain Eukaryota; kingdom Metazoa; phylum Arthropoda; class Arachnida; order Ixodida; family Ixodidae; genus Amblyomma; species Amblyomma americanum. Next base: position 198,100,875 of record NC_135497.1, on the reverse strand, counting down.
GAAAGTCTTTCAAGAGCCTCGCTGCTTGTACGGCCATGCTCAAAGCTCTAGATGGTCGGCCCTGTAGCACTGTGGTTCGTTTCTGACCCGCCAGCAGAGACAGCATGGCAGCCGGCTGCCATTGCTTCCTGCGTTGCACCGTGCCCCTCCTTTAGCGGACGACATAACGGCGCTAGTCAAACCCACTTAGCAGGAACTTCACTATTAGGCACGGCATCGTAGTCAGACACTTCATTCAAGACGCTCTCGAAAAGAAAGAGATATAAGCATACGCGTACATCTTCGTGATCCTTCTCTCCTGCCGCTTTTAGAGTGCAGCTCTTGATCGTCGTCATCGTTGCCGGCATAACCGGCAGAGCTACAGAAAAGCGAAGAGAACCCGGCAGCTCCAGTTTCCGTCATACAGTTCTATTGAAAGGTCCAAACATCACTATATGCCATTTTTTTTCTTTTTGTTTTTCTTTCGACATCGTTCGCAAGTTAATTCATATCATCTTTGCTTTCATATTGTTTCTTCCCTCCCTCTTACACCAATGTCCGTAAAGCGCTGTAGGTATGTGAATAAATAATTAGAAAGTCGGAGGAGAAGGTAGCCACGGAAGAAAGGCAGAATCATAAGGTAGAAAGTGGAAGAGGAGTGTACGGCGGGGGCAGGCGAGAGGCGTAGCGCTCAGTTTGCGTCGGTTGCTACCTAATGACCTCCTAAACGCGTTTACAGATAGCCGTCAAACCTAGAATGTGCACCGCAGCCACCTGCGCATAAGCGACTAGAGTGGTGCGGTAGCAAGCATAACCGCCGCAACCCCTCCGTTTCAGGCGACAAACATTGGGGGATTTGTGAAAACGACGCGCTGCCTTCCTTGCTCAAAGATTGTGGGCCCCTTAACTGCCGCACTGGTGCGTGGATGATTATGCTCGAATCAGCGTAAGCTCCACCACAAAACTGCTAGTCGCAACTTGAGTCAGCCATGAATCGGCAGTTCCACCGTCAACGAGCGCAAACATGGGCGTCTATTGGGGCTGTTTGTGGAGTCCACGCCGTTTACTGTGGGAACCGGCAAGCGCGACTCCGAATGTGCGGACCGCGTGCCTCGTTCCAAACAAAAACGCATCCTCCTTGAAGCACTGAGACAAACACAATGCAGCGCGTCCTCGCAGAGAGCAGCAAACGGGGGAGAGGACGGCACAGCAGGGCAAGTGTTACGCTCTTCACCACTGAGGAGCGTTCGTTCGGCGCTAAAGCTGAAAGACCTTGTGTTACAAAGCGGAAATGATTCGCATTGGACTCTTAAGGGTAGCTTAACAGTCACCCAAATTCCCTGCGTCAATATATTGCAAAATCAACAGGCGTGCACTAAAATTTCGCATTAGGGAGTACCGCAATGTAGGTCCATTTTTCTGTCTCAGTACAATTTCCAATGGCGCTTTGTACTGTCCTGCGAAAATTTGCTTCTATGAAGAAATTTTTGTTTTGTTCACATTCTTCTCAAAACATCATTCACAAGCTGAGCTCCTGCGCTGAAGTAGCGGGCCTCTTTCGTGCCCGCGATCTGTTGCGTTCTCTCCACGATATACCGCTGGGTCCGCCCTCAAGCGGCTGGCACATCCATGCGGAGGCCAAACCAACACATCCCGTGTTACTTACTGTCCCCTGCAAGAGCTGTTTTTTTTTTCAGCACGTTTCCTCATAATTTACGAACTGAGAACCCACAGAAAAGACACGCTGTACGCAACCTGTTCTTTAAGTGCTAATAAAACAAAATTCCAGTTATGTCTGAAGAGTGGACGCCATTCAGAGTAGCACTTTCATGGTAGAGCGGCTGTCAAGAGCCGCATGTGCCGCTATAGCGGTCTTCCTGCTGCTGAGAAGCGTCTGTAGAGCAGTTCTCTTCTCTAGCAACCGGCGAGCAGCGCTTTGGAGAGCACCCTCGCTCAAGGAGTCCTTTGTGAAAGTAAGCGTCGTGAAGCGAGACATGAGCAAAGCTGGTCGGAAAGGCACAGGGGTGCCGGAGTCGCAAATCACGCGAGACATATCCACAATACACATCATTCGCAGTAGCAGCCGCGCCTGCTTTTAGCACGTTCACGCAGAGGGGGGAAAACGCTCACTTAAGAGATACGACCCCGTTATGCTGAGTCAGGATCCTGAATGCGGGCTGCCATTCATTGCAGGCGCATCTTATCTTGTTCTTTGGTTCATAATGTGGGTTGCTGTCAATTAGAGTGGTATCAATATACTAGTCTGCAATATAATAAGCTTGTTATAGGAAACAAGCAAGAGAAAAGAGCAGTGAATGCCATTCAGAAGCGAATTCAAATTTTATCCCTGAAATTGAAAATTTTATTGTTGTTGTCTCCAGCATGCGGGATAAAGAACCATAACTTCCACGGAAATAGAATAAAAATAATATCCTATCAACAACCTGGTCTATAGGCTTAGGCGGAAATCAGAGGGCTCACACAAGCATGTTTGTGCTTGGCCCCGCTGAGCACGTGCACACGTACAGAGCCAGCTTCAAGGCCCTTCGACTAGACGAACGCGTGAGCAAGTAGAGTGTTTATTATTCTTAGCTGTTTTCCGGTAATAAGTTAGACAAATCTCCTTTATTTCCTGCCGTTATGTATATCTGGCATCAGTAGGCAAATGTCAGGCAATATTTTTTTATTGTATTCTTAGACTAGCTAGGCTTTTTTCATATAATTTTTTTTATATTCGATAATCTTTTTGTAGAAGGTGTGTAAGAGGGGGTAAATACCACTTGAACGAATGTTTCAGACAAACGAACATTCGCAAAATCCCTAACCTAAACACCATTGCACCCGGTATGATGTCTTTCACTTGATCGAATTTCGGCTCACCACAGCTTTCAGTTCAGCGAACATTTTAGAAAACACTAAAATACCGCTTCCAGGTCAGCCTGCTTCTTACGACAATTTGTAGCATCATATTTTCGCTTGAGGAACTATACGGGATACCATATATGCTTCAGGTTGGTATGGATAAGTAGCTGGCTCGCAGACTGAGTGGTAGCGGTATGCACTGGCTTGGGCACTTGACTTCGTCACAATCACAGCGGTCATAGCTCCAGCCAGATGTCCGGACATCACGTCTTGGGCAGCAGCGCGGCGACTTTTGCTTTTCGCTTGAAAGATGAATGCAAAAAGAAAAAGTCTTACCGTGTACGATAGGAGAAAATTATGCAAAGAGTTGAACACGGGCAGCAATCACCGCACATTGTGAAAGACTGTGCCATTACTGCTTCGTCTTAGTCTATCATCGAGACAGGTTATCCAGAAGGCATCCGTAACTGCCCATGTCGGACCTAAGCGAACGAGTTTGTGTATCAGACGTTCCAGGCAAGCACAGGCGGTTGTTTCAGGAAGGAAATTACTGAATTTTATCAAAAATGCAAAGACCTAATACATGCCTAGAGTTTCCAAGATTTGGAATGGATGGCTTTAAGAACCTTCTCAATGCTTGATAATAACTTCGGTTCACGAAAATAAGCCCCCACGGGCTCATTTCAGTCCAGCCCATATTCACTTCAGCAAACATTTCCCTAAAGTATCCTGAAGTTCGTTCAAGTGGTATTTCAGTGTATTAGGTGGTGTCACTACTCGCTTTCGGGTATGAACCGCATGTTTAAAGAACTGAAAATCATAAAACTAGTAGGTCGCAAACATAAGGAAATATTTTTGACCTGCGATGGATGTCATTGATTTCACGCAACTTTTTGCTCGCCGACTTCTCCAAAACATTATATTTCAAGGGAATAATTACTGATTAACATTCATCCTATAGTGCAGCCCCACAGCTACGCGGTAAAGTTAAACAGCTTTCGCGGACATTTCCGGAAGGATACAAATTATCCCTGGTCCGGCGCTCGTCAAGCTGAGCTCACCAGGCCTGCATGGGAATGCGTGTTTCCTTTTTATGTTCTGTCATGTGAGATGTTTTCAAAGCGCAAGAATTTTACAGACAAGAAAAATTCTTCCTGGTACGGGGCTCGAACCCAAGACCACCGCCCATTCGGGCCAGTCGATGTATTTACAAAGCTAACCGAGACGGAGAAATGAACAGCAAGGCGACGTCGAATTTATCAACAATTCGAAGCAGGAACCACTCCACACTGGAGAGTTCTCTTGAGCACACAGTACTAGAGGCAGTGCAGGTTAAAAAAAAAAGTTTTCGGATCGTCGTATATTTTTCGGCAGCAAAATTAGCCTGAAGGTCATCACAGTTTCCATCTGAAGCGAAGCACACTGTCACCGCGGGATTTGCTGTATGCTGAGGCAGCGTGTCGTACCATCAAAGGTCCACCTTTCACCACACTTACCCCTTGTCCTAATATCGAGGTACGAGCGAGGCGTAAAAAAATCTACTGATCATTAAAATTATTTAATTAGCACTTTATTCTCTGGACTTGAAACGTTAAGGCGAAAACTGCCCAGCACAGAAGAAATAAACAATGCCGCAGTTTCCATGCTTCAAAACTTTTTTTTAGCGTAATCTCAACACGCAGTACCTGCCGGATGCTTTCTGATGTCTGTAATCATGGCGCACTCGAGTCTGAGAGGCGCACTCAAAAAGGAGCAGCTTATCTATCCTGCGATGTTTAGTCTGGTTTTGACCGAACGAGAATATTAACAAAAAGCTTCCGGGATAAGGGCGTTGTTCTGAAATTTCGCAGTCAGGTTATTTACATTTTCTGACCTTAACTGGACGCGCCACATTGAGTATGAGTATATTACTAACAAAGCTACACCCGCATGTTGGGCTACGTGCGCCCTAACTTTTCCAAAAATATTATTGCTTTATAAAACACTAATACGTTCTAATATGGAATACGCCGTCGCGATATGGGATCCCCATCATGAATAGCTGATAACTTTGCTTGAGCTGGTTCAAAAATACGCTGCTCGTTTTGTCCTGTCCAACTTTAACCATACCGCAAGTGTAACAAGCATGAAAGCTAATCTTTGTTTACCTGCTTTAGCATCCCGCCGACAGGCAATTCGTTTGAGCCTTTTTCATAAACTATACCCTCACCCCATGCTACGCCATGCCCTCATTTCGTCCCCCAGATACGTGTCCAAACGCATTGATCATCGTCACAAAGTTGGCATTGAAACATGTAACGCTATAACGGCATTTCAGTCATTCTTGCCTCGTACATCACGTGAATGAAACCACCTTCCCGCAGATATCGTCGACATAATTGATAACCAGCGTTTTCGTTCTGTACTAGCTAGCATTGTATAACAGGAGGATGATAATACTTGTTCTGTAATATGCATTGTAATATGTATTGTATCTATTTATGCATTTTTATTTTGTAACCACTCCCCTCTTTAATGCCTTTGGCCCTGAGGGTTCGATAAATGAAATGAAAATGAATGAAATGATATAGTTAGTGTTATAGTCACGTGAAGCCATCTGTTAAATGTTATCCTTGGCGACAGTTTGAATATTGTCCCACTTAATATGAGAATGTTGACAGTGCCTGCAGTCATTGCCTTTTCTGCACACAATCAGCTGCCAGTGGACGGAATGTTAGAACCTGAAGTCAATTTTTTGCCTGATATACTTGAGATGTTCCTGATATTGACCCACAGCAGTGGTTCAGGTGTCCGGCTGCTGATTCTATGTTCGTGGGACCGATTCTCGGATGCTGAGGCCGCACTTCGATGGAAGCGAGGGCGCGTTAAAGAACCCCCGGTGGTCTAAATTATTCCGGAGTCCTCCATTACGACGTCCCTCATAACCCGTGCGTCATTTACGGACGTTAAATCCCATATACCGCATGTTCCTAATGTTCAAATAGTAAAGTGCATACCGATATGCACATAGTTGCTCGACCTGTAAAATGATACATTCGACACGCGATGATCTGGTCTTTGTCTCTATGAAACTGCGGAATTACGCCCACTCGTATGCACGGGACGCAATAAAAGGTACTCCCCACCAACAAAGCGCTACCAGCGTTTGTGACGATGCACGTGTGAAATAAGACCAGAAAA